>NC_081189.1:2342265-2577265 GCF_902713425.1 Acipenser ruthenus
CACAACACAACCAGTGCAGGAGCATAAGAGCTGCACAACACAACCAGTGCAGGCGCATCAGAGCTGCACAACACAACCAGTGCAGGCGCATCAGAGCTGCACAACACAACCAGTGCAGGCGCATCAGAGCTGCACAACACAACCAGTGCAGGAGCATCAGAGCTGCACAACACAACCAGTGCAGGCGCATCAGAGCTGCACAACACAACCAGTGCAGGCGCATCAGAGCTGCACAACACAACCAGTGCAGGCGCATCAGAGCTGCACAACACAACCAGTGCAGGAGCATCAGAGCTGCACAACACAACCAGTGCAGGAGCATCAGAGCTGCACAAAGCGTTATTCAAATCAAGATTTACACAGGCGAGGGTCACTGATGTGGATTAGGTTAATTTAACATTCCAGTTGAAACAAGTGCAGAAACAGCTGCTTTTATCTGACTCTCTGGAGAATAGCAATCCATACAAACCCAAGCAGCTGTTTCTTCAATTGCTTTACTTGGACTGGTAAATTAACCCAGTCAACACAAATGACCCTCACCTGAGGAGAGCTTATCTGAATAATCGAATCACTGTTCTGTGCAGCGCTCAGGAACGTACTGAGGGTACTCAATCGCTTAAAGATATTTTAAAGTAATGCCTATAGGAGGCTAGGATAGGTGTGTGATAAAAGTTTTGTGAAGATGGAGGTGCAAAATCAAGGCAGTTATCACTTTCATCATGCAGAGCGAGACAGACAGAGACGATCGCTTTCACCATGCAGAGTGAGACGGACAGACAGACATCAATCAACACATAAGGCACCCCTTTTTTTTTAGGGCTTCCAGAATGATATTAACATTCTAGAAGCCTGTAATTTCTAACACACAGGCTTATATGCTGTGCCTCCTGAGAGTCTGATCAGATGTCTCCACTGAACGGCTGAAGAACAGGCACTTATTTTTATTGAATCCATCCATCCCTTGGTAGCTGAGAGAGCCACACATGCTTAGACCAATCTAGTAAAAGTTGGTGGGCCACATGTTATTTTAGTATGTTATAATTTATTTCCCTGATTTACTGTAATATTGTTATACATTTAAGTTGAATAGTTTTATAGCTTTTTGCTTTTCAACCTTCCTTACTTTGTCTTAAAATAAATAAAATCCAGAAAGTGTTAAATCACATAAAAAAATAAACACACATCTTCGTCATCTCGTAAAGCAAACAATACATATCTGAAAACACTGTGTAACTTAAATTCTATGGGCATAAGTAATTGCCATAAATGCGGTTGTTCACAGCCCCTAATATAATGTAACCATTAACGTGACTGTAGTAAAACAGTCAGTGATGTGTGATGCACGGCTCTTTTATATAGTGGTGAAGACGCTTGCTTGTAGTGTGCGTGGCTGCAAGCTCCTGCCCAGCCTCCTCCCTGATACAGTAGCTAACAAAATAATACATTTCTATGCCATGCACATCCATTCACTATACACGTCTCAAAAACACAGTTTTGAAATAAATACATTTCAAAACTACACAAATAAAACTGTGTTTTAGCAAACATATTTTTTTATTGTAAAACAGGACAGCCAGTACAACAACATGTTTAAGAAATCTCCAGTTGCAGGTTTGCTTTCAGACGCTGCTTTCAGCCAGCAAAATGCTTTGAATGCAGGAGACTCCGCTGAAATGACCTAGGAAGCGCACAGGTAACATACTTCTTGGAAGGGAAGTCAAGCAAACTGAGAAATTTGTTTCACCTAGTGAACTACCAAATGCCACGTTTTAAAATGAAAATACATGTGATGCCGTTTCTTTCCAAAATCGGAAGTGCATGACAGGTAAGACTTATGGAAGTATTTTGTTAGTTACGCTTTAAACAAAGTGATGTTGCAGATTATTTACAGAGCCGTCTACCTCACCCCCACACCATGATATTCTTAAAGCTGTGAATCTGTATTGAACAGATTAAACACTCAAACCTTTTGTTTAAACACTTTACCATTTAAACTATCGGGTTAGAAACAGGACTCCAATTGCATAGCAGTTTCACCCATTCCAGGTGTTAAGACGAGCTTGATTAGACCCAGTGTACAGGTAACAAACTCAAATGTGTCTTAAACACAGTAAAACGAGTACTTCCATCCTCGACGACATACATTTTCATTGAAACAGTACTTGATTTACTATTTATAGTTACCTCTTTATATTTTTCTTTTGTGTTTATTTCTCCTTTTACATCGATTTCCACACGCTGTATCCAATGACAGTGTTTTACAGTGCATCAAGATGAAGCATTTGAATCAATGCAATATCCCCGTTGGACAGCACATATTTGGTAAATGTTTAGTGAAGTATCACATGCCTTTTAAGATTTGTATTTCCGTTTATCATTTAAACCTTTACAGCCTTAGTTATTCTGGTATCCAGGGCGATGGCAGAGAGCAAAGCCGGGTTCAAAACTGAATTTAAAAACTAGAGATAAAACAGATCAAAGCCAGAATCAACGCACTGCTCCAACTGCCAACCCCAGCATTCTTTACAAAGACACATTACAATATTTGGTATTCTGTTACTCCCTTATTGAATCCTGTTGTAAAGTCCATTTGACAGCTTCTTTCCACAAAATTATATACTTACAATTCCTAAATCATTACTCGAAAAAATAAAAATAAAAGGCATTTCCCTCGTCCCCCAACCACCCACCCACCCCGCCCCGCCCCGCCCCGCCCCCAACATCCATCCTTGCCTCCTCCTCTCCATAAAGGATTACAAATCTTGGTTAGTGAGGAGGCACAAGGAAGCAATTATAAGTTAAACAACCAGGGTCATACAACACAGCAAAGGAACCCTGAGAAACAATGGCACTGCACAAACCTTCCACATAATTTAGCATTCAGAAACATTACTGTGATTTTAAGGCACCTCGTTATGCTTACAGGTGACGGGCACTATGTGACTGTGTAGTGTAATGTACGGTATGGTTATAAAGGCAGCTTATAAAGGTTCCTTTTATTCACAGTATAAAAAGGACAAATATAGGTGCAATTTCCGCAGAAACGTTAGTATCTGAAATGTATAACCATGCTTTAGATTTTTTTATTAATTCAATTTTACATACGCTTTTGTAATTATTATTTTATTTTTAACTGAACTTTCCCTCTCTCAGAGTTGTACACATTTAGTGAATATTTAAATTGCAATCTTACTTAAAAGGTTAATTTTTACATTAACAAACTCGGGAGAGAGACAAGGTCTAGCTGGAGCTTTTCCACAACAGGGATCTGCTGTGTGAGGCAGCTAGTGTAGCGTGACACCTTTTACTACAAGTGGATACAGAGAAAACCAAATTCCCCGTCCAAACACAACACCCATCTCCTGCTGCAAGGCCAGTCAAGGACCATATGTAATTTAGTGCTTTAAGCTTAAAGTCTCTACCTCAACAGAGTCACACAATCTGTTATGCCAGTGCACAGACATTACACCCCCAGGTATTAGTATAAGAAATAACATCCCTGTTATTACACTGGTCTGGAATAATCTGTAACAGTACTCATTTTATAACTGCTTAGAGGAGAATAAAACAGTCAGCTGCCAGCAATCTCTCTCTTGCAGAACCTGCTATGAACTGATCATTTATTACAGTGTGTGGGTGTTTTAATTAACTGCTGACAGGAAGTGATTGAATAAGAATAATAATAGATAGAAAGATGATAACATACTATTTCAGTAAGCATGACTGAGCTGTAACCACTGCAAATTATGAAAAGTTCAGCATCATAATGCATTCAGTCTGGACTCCAAATTGTTCTCATCGATTGCTGTATAAAAAGCATTTAAGAAAAAGGTAAAGCAAAACAAACACACACACATACTATGGGTTATAGACTGAACTTCAGGGCTAAAGATATTTCACCCTAACAAAAATAAGGAACTTCAACTGGATTGTTAATGAAGACACATGGGGGGACAGAGTAGGGCTGCCGGTAAACAGAATGACTGGTCAACAGAATGACCTTCGCTCGGTGTGTGTATGTCATTTTTCAGTACTTTTTGACTCCAATAAAACCGGCGGCAAAAAGCCCTAAGACACCCAGGTGAAATAAGCTATCTCATCCAGATCGATGGGGTAATCAGTGAGCAGCTGGGGCGTTTTATCAAAATGCTCCCCTTTGTAACTCCGCCACTTGCCTTTGGGGAGGTATATGTCCCTCTCTTGCTTGCCAGGCTCCAGCACGGGAGCCACCATGAGGGTGTCCCCGATGAGGAACTGCGAGTCGACTATGTGGGCATTCTCATCATTGGGGGCGATCCACCAGAGGGGCCGGATGATGGGGTCCCCGGTATCCAACACCTCCCCCGCCAGCTCCAGAACCAGGGGGGCCACCAGGGTCTCGTGGAGGGCTGTGAACCTCTGCGCGATCTCGATGACCTCCTTGTCGTAGTGCCAGGGTGGGATGGAGAACTGCATGGAGGGCATGAATGCAGACAGCTCCAGCCAGCGGATGTAGAGCTCCCGGTCCGGCAGCTCCCCTGAGCCGTCGGTGCGGTTGGGGTAGACGTTGCCTCCGATCATGTCCGGCAGGATGAACTGGTACCCCAGGATGCTTATGGTGAGCACTGTAGGGATGAGGGACTTGAGGCCCAGCTCGAAGCCCCAGACGGAGTCCCGGTCAATGATGCGGAACAAGCAGGAGATGTTCTGCGACTGGTAACCCACTCGCAGCTCAGCGCGTTCGTAAAAAGGCATGGCCATCTCTGTGTAGCGCCGCGTGAAGTAGCTGGGGTCGGGCAGTGGGGTGAAAGTGCTGAACTGCTCAGGGAGGTAACTGGTTTCGCCGGCATCGAACTTGAAGGAAGCTACCCCGTACTTGGACTTGAGGTCTTTCAAATTGGACAGGTACCAGTCCCGTGCCGCCGGGTTGGTGAAATCCAGGATGGCCCCAATGCCGTTCCACCAGCGCACCATGGCGGGCAGCTGGCCCGTGGGCTCCCTGACGAAAAGGCCCCTCTCGATGCCCACGCCGAAGTTGGAGGAGTTGTAATTGATGAACGGGTGCGTCCAGAGGGACACGTGGAAGCCGTCGTCCCTGAGCTTCTGGAACATCTCCGTGGCATTGGGGAACTTGACAGGGTCGAACTCGAAGTCACCGTAGTAGGTGGTGTACCGGTTGTCAAGCTCCAGGTGGCTGCAGTTGAAGTTGTTCTTCTTGATGTTCTCCGCGTATCTCAGGAGCTTCTCCCTGTCGATCCCAGACTTGTAGATGGCCCAGGTGGACCAGATGGGGTATTTGAAAATGTTTTCCGAGGGCACCTTGGTGGGCTTGTTGAAGTACCTCCTAACCATGTACTTGTGGATGGAGGTCACATCAGACCCGACGCAGACACGGTAACTCAGCTCTGGGAAAGGCTCCTGCCCAGGGGCAGGCTTGTAGGGGGTGTTCTGGTATCTGGCTTGGAAGTAGAGGGTCTCCTCTGTAGCGTTCCAGCCCAGGTGGAAGGGCACAGAGTCGTTTATCTTGATGGCGGTCGCGCTGGAGGAGAGCCAGTACCTCTCCAGGATTCCCCCAAAGGCATCACGGTTAGAGTAGATGTCGCTCGTCAAAAACGGTTTGGGAGGCTGCAACCCGGAGATCAAGATGGGCCAGTGCTGGGTGCTGGTTTCAGCACCCCCGTACCAGTGCGCCCCCTTATAGGACATGGCGTGCTCCACCTCACGCTCTGAAAACTCCTCCCAGCGCACGCGGTAGCACATCACAGTCTCTTTGGGCTTCACCGTCTGGATGAAAAAGTTCAGCTTCCCAGCATCAGACTGGGTGCAGCTCAGGATCTTACCATCCTTCGAACACGAGTCCAGGTCCAGGGCCCCTGACCTAAAAAAGTGCAAAGTTTGAAATTTAGCAATACACAATTAGAGGTGGGGGCTGTGAATAAGTGCATGATAGTTCCCCTACTGTGGTATTTTTACAATGCATTTCCCATGGTTATACTAGGCATTTAGCATAGTTTACCCTGGTTTTCCATGTTTATTAAGATGTTTTACGATACATTCCTATGCTTTTTACACTTCGCTTTGATTTTACTGTGGTAGTTTTAGAAGGGTTATAAATGGAATAATCAAGTAGACATGCTGGCCACCTGTAAACATTTCCTCACTATCAAGGCACTGCTTCTTGAGTATTTCATTTACATAACGCTTTGTGCATGAAGGTACAGAGGCAGTAGGAGTCCGATTTCCATCACTGTAAGGAGTAAGAAGCAAGAAAAAAAGAGGTCCCCAGACAAGTATTACAAAAGAACACTGAAAAACGAATCAACTATGGAAAAAATTCAACAAGACAAAGCAATGCTCCCTGCAAAGCTCGGTTATGACGAGAACCCTGCACACTGTGCCGGCGCGTTGTTACCAGGTGTATTTTTATTTAAATAAAATGTACAAATGAATAATAGTAACCTGAAGTCCATGCGGAAGACAATCTTCCCGCCCGGGCGGTTCCAGATGACGAAGCCATCGCGGTTGAGATCCAGCAGCTCAGTCTTGAGCAGGTCCGCCTTGCGCAGCGAGGCAGTGTAGTAGCTCCAGGCCACGACCGCAGCGAGCACCAGCAGCATTCCGAGGACGCTCGCCCCCACTAGTGGGCGCATTTGCTTGGTCTGCTTGAGCTTGGGGTTGACAGGGCTGGCGGCGACATTCCCCTGCACCATCTGATACATGACGTTTAATATCCTTGGCCTGCCACCTCTCTGCAGGGTATGGTATAGTGCCTGGATACGTGCGGGTTTGGGAGAAAGATAGCTGCAATAATGGCTCAACAGTGAAGCTGGGGTGGGAGGGGAGGTCCTTTAACTTTTCATTCTGCTAGGCAAGGAGGAAGAGGAGGGATAATGCTTGCCGGTCTCGTTTATTCCTTGGATTAACCTGAAAGGAAGAAGAAAAATAAGAAGAAGAATTTGGGAAACGCCAGATTTATTTTTATTTTGCATTTAATTTAATCAAAACTCACTGTGTACAAGTACTAGGGCGCCGACATTTCTACTGTAGCAATTTTCTTTATTAAGCAGGTGTCAAAAGTGTACCAAACTGTACCTAAAGAGACACACTGCTGTTCTTCGATGAACCCTGTTGGATGTAAACCTGCAACTCTCACAGCGTACAGTGCTCTGTTTGTAAAATGATATTAGCATCACATGATTGCCAATATCAAAATGACATTAGGGCACAGTGACCGCGCTGTGGGGGATTAAAAATACACTGGGAGTTTCACGGCTACAGCTACCAGCCAAGTGCATTACAGATCTCTGAGCAGCTGTCTTTAACACCAGCCTCTGCTCGACTCACTCAAAATACCTCGTTCAATAATGAAAAAAAAAAAACCCCAAAAACATAACTTATTCAAAATACTCCCTGCACAAGTTCACAGGCCTATTAAATTGATCTAAACAGTGCTGTAGAAAGAACTGCTGTTAAGTACTCAAATTAAGGATCCAATCAATAAATGTGATCTCGCTGATGCTTTTTCGCTCAAGGGTAATGCATTGACTGACTCATTTATTAAACGTCACAGAAGATAAAGAAACTTACAGTGGGGAAGAAGTCAGCAAATACAGACCTGTGACCTTTTGGGTGACGGCATAATATGTGCCTTCGTTTATTTTAAATAATCACAGTACTGGACGTGTACATTGAAAGTAACTAACAACAACCCTCCCGAAGTGCTGCAGAAATAAAATGCTACTGGTCCAGTAGTAGGTGCATTTAATAACTCAAGTGGAAAATGACTCGTCTGAAATGCACTCAGAAATTATATCTACGTATTGAAGTGTTTATTTTAAAATGTGAACATTTGGTTGCTTTCTCTCGTCTGACTACTTTGTTAGTTCGTGTACAGTCTCAGCAAAGTTTCTCGTCTCCTACTCTGCCAGTCTGACTTCCAGAAGACAGGCTATTGCAATACCTAAAAAACCCTGAGACTGACAGAGTTGCTCGATCTCAATTTTCTTTTCTTTGCCTATCGAGTAGAATACCAAACTATTCGTGTCTAATCTTTACTAAAACGTGGGGTCTCTTTTTCTTAAATGAAATACAACATCAAACGTTATGAAATGTAACATGATAGAAATAACAAGCCCTGTGTTTGTGCATGCTAACTAAAACAACTCACTTCTGCTTCCACGGGACAACTTCACAGAAACAGCAAATTGTTAATGCACCTAGAAAAACAACACCACACGTCGTCTGGTAAAGACGCATACGGTTATGATGAGCAATGTTAAACAAAATAGTGTATGTATGTGTGTCTGTGTATACACTTGTATATATAAAAACAACAATACCTTTTTGTCAGAAACTAGACAGTAAACATTCTTACCCCCAACCGAATCCCGCCTCCTGCTCGGGAAAATCAGGCAAAAAAACACATTACGTCGCACTTAGGACGTTAAGGATTGGACTAGAGAACAATCAATCAAATACAAATAACGACGCTGACTGAAAAGACTTCTGGGAATTGTAGTATTTTCAGCTATCCTGCTCTGTTTGTAATTGCAACCTTCACTGTCATGACTCATGTAGGTGCGCAAGTTTTTGTTGTTGTTGTCACAAATACACTTGGTTTCTTAATAGATATTCAGCACGTTAGCTATATAAAAACATGCAGCACATTCGCCTTTAAATGGCCTGTTTTCAAGTTTGCTTTAACCGAAAATAAGCTCTTTGCGTTTCCCATTGTTCTGTGTGTAAGACATGTTTAGACAGTTGATTTGAACAAAACTCTTAAAAATATCTTTCCTTTTGTGAAATGATTCCCTTTCGCGGCTTTGAGATTGTGAACAGGTCTGGAGGAAGACAGTGTGGCGTTCTTTCAGGGAGCACGCATTCGAGTTCAGTTCAATTAGTATGTTAAAATCAATACCTCAGTATTCCCAATACCCATATTCTAAATAAGCCTCTGATTCATGTGAGATTTTATTGTGATATTTACTAACTCATATTCACGCAAACAGATATCCTGCATGCATATTCATATCAGATTTGCTGATTTAAGAGTTACTACCTCTACTTATAGAAAAGACCAATTATAGGCAGCTGTTGAATGCTTGCTCTTACATGTGGAGTAATTGATATTTACTCTGAAGCCGAGATATGAACTCAATATTTTTGATGGCTGAATCTTAACGTACTGATTTATGCTATTTTGATATTAATCTTCTTTTCTGCTTTTGTACTGTACCTCGTTTCTAACTTATTGATAACATTCATAAAATATAAAGTGGTTTACTGCTACAACCTTGAAGTTGAAAAAGGCATGTATAATTAAGTGCTGATTAAGTTCCAAGGCTGTGATTATGGGAACACGTTATAATTTAGAGAAATGGAGGACAGAGCAGCCTGAACATGACATAAAGAGTATAAATTAAGCCATTATTCTATATAACTAAAGTGGCCCCAGCCTTCACGGTATACAAGAGCGGTCATTCAGAGACTATTGTACAGTAATGTTCCTGTTTTTGCTGTTGTTGAGCTGTAATTGAGCTGTAATGAACTCTGAACCGGGGGGTGTCACGATGTCACATTTTTAGAAATGGTCTACCTAGTTTGGAAATTTTGCGTGGGCATGTGTTAAAATGTACACAGAAAGGTGTCTGATTTGTGTTCAAAATAATCAAATGCATTTGAGTCTATTTAGTTATTCTAAATGGTGTTGGATTAAATAATAATAATAATAATAATAATAATAATAATAATAATAATAATAATAATAATAATAATAATAATAATAATAATAACTATAACTGCCATCGTTTAAATCATTCAAATAGATTCCTTGCTGGTGTTTTACTAGTGCTAGTGACATGAACATGGGGTTTTCACGTTCGAATATTCTTAAAACATTTTAATAAATATTCAGCTCTTTTAAAATATAAGTTTGAATTAGCTGGAAAATAAAAGTATAATTTATACCATATTATAAAGAAACATATCAGAAGTAAAATATACCCAGTACCCCCTTAAATGTTTTTCCCGTGGTTATACTGTGCATTTACTAGAGTTTACCATGTGTTGCTCTGTTTTAATATGCTTACCATACTACTCTGGGCTTTACAAATTTTACCAGTACCTATGCTTTACCATGCTTTCACTTTGCTTTATCACACTTTGCTATGCTTTTAAGGGAGTCATTTATAAATTGAACGAATACAAACATGGTCATTTTTTTTGCCACAACTACATTTCCAGCAGTGTTAGTTCAAATATTCATCCCAGAACTTATTTTATAAAGTCGTGTATTTATTTATTTATTTATTTTTTTAGCAAGAAAACTAAACTCTTTCACGCTTTCTGTCCCATGGTAATGTGATGGAACTTTGAAAAGTTCTGAGCCGAACCAAACTTTAGAAAGTTACAAAGACGACACCCCAGTTTTATTTTGCAGCTTGTCTGACACAGTTTCTGTTCTCTTTGCTGGCTCTCTGTTCTCTTTCCTGTGTGTCTCACTGCAGATAGTGCCATTTAGTTCTTAGTTTCCAGGGTACCTTAGCAACACATTCGGTATTCTTTATGAAATAGTAGGATGTAAAAAGCTGGTTCTGTTCCTGCTGTACAGTTTCTCAGTTTAGTAAATCAGCGCAGTGATTTGTGTTTATCAGTCATTGTGTTGCAGTTTCTATCAGATCTCGTTCCCAGTTAACTCCATACTGTGTACAAGTCCACCCTGGCATATGTGGGCTCCCAATTTAGAATGTCCAGTTATGTTCCCTCACTGTATCAATTCCCCACACAGCTCAGGAGAACTGAAGGTTCAGTGGGAGTCCTCTGATCCCACGACAGTGCCAGGAACTCGAGAGCGGATGTTAGCGAGCTACTGGCCTCTGGAGGACAAAGACCAGCCCTGCAGGTGTCCCTCTGAGCTCACTAGCCGCCTGGTCGGTATGGTTCGCCGATATGGACTGCCAACTTCACACAGCCAGGACGCGAACCTGCGCTCCCCTGACTATATGACTCAACCTGCACTGTGGGAGCCTTGGTTTTCCTATTCTAGCATATGCTTTTCCTATGCTTACATAGAATCTCACAAACAGGTGAGTGCACTTAAATAATGGGAGTGCGCTTGTATAGCAGATGTGGTCATTGTCATAACATGCCATGATGCTGTACAGGAAAGCAGATTTAGAAACATGCATTGCCCCACATCTTGAATGTTAGATCATATTCAATCACAGGGGCGCTTATATTCCTATATGGACACACAGGGCTATATGTGAAACCAGAGGAGTAAATGCATTGTAAATAGTGTGTGCCCAGGTACATGCCCATTTAAACTATTATACAATACACAATGGATCAGTCGCAGTGAAGACTGAAGTTATTTAAAGATGGGACACGTAGAAAAAATGACCTTAAAATTGAAACGTATTGAAGTATCTGTGCACAGCTAGGTATGAGGTGTGGTATTATTATTATCACTGAGTTATTTTTACATGTCTTATTGGTTTTTCACCAGGTGCTTGAGCTTATCAATGAGTTAGCAAAATCTATGCTGGTGAATTCCAGTCCGAAGTATACTACCAGTAATGCATGCAGTCATGAAATGTTTTAGCATGTGGTTGAGAACACCCTAAAACACCCTCTTTCTAACAGCGACTTCCCTGTTGTACATAGGCTTCCAAAAAAGAAGGTGATACAATGTGGGAACCCCAGGTCACCTGCACCAAACAAAACATCAGTGCTTTGGGCCTCAGAAACCAGGAACAGAGGACAGCTAGAAACTAAGTGGAGACAGACTTTGAATAGCAGGGAGGAGACACTTCTTCACACAGAGCGGTGAGGGTATGGAATGGCTTACCTAGCCTTGCTGTTGAGGCAGAATCACTTGGATCCTTTAAGACCTAACGTGACAAAGGTCTGAGATCAATCAACTACTAGGCACCTGACTAGCATAGATGAGCCGAATGGCCACCTCCTGTTCGTAAATTTTTACTGGATCAAGGGTACAGCAGCAGTGTCCTCCACCTGGGATTAAACCCACGACCCTCCGGTCAGGAGTCCAGAGCCCTAAGCACTACTCCACACTGCTGCCCACACACTTATGTTCTTATGAAAGGCAAGGAGAGACCTCCGGAATCAGAAGTAGAGTTTTCTACACAGGGGTGTAGACAAAACTAACTGACCTGCTTTTAGCAGCGATTAGGAGGAATGCATGTACACCACTGCTACCAGGCCTGCTTTCAAAGAAAATGTTATCATGAAGTAAAAGAATGTTAGGACATTCAATACTAATGTTTTTTCGACTGGTGAAGTACCTATACTGGTTTTGTATTACATGAACCCCGCACAGGTGTGAATAGCACTTGTCACACTTTGCCCCCTGGTGGCGGAGCTCACACTACAGTAAGTAAATGAAACAAAACATTTGTTTCAGTCGAGACGTCTGTAATGGAATGTATTAAGTTTCTTTCAGTGTATTTTTAAATGTAGCACCATTGAATGTTTAACTATACCCCAGTCAGTCTTTCCTAAATAACTTACACAAACATGCCTTCCATTTTTCAATGGCTTTCTCTTCATGGAAGGATGAAAAAAGTAAACTGTGAAACATCCTCTGGTGAATGACTTGGTGCTGTGCGGATTGGACGGGAAACCAATGCATCCCTGTGGCAGGCTGGCTTGAGCAGTGATGTCAGACCCGGAAGACCCGGAGGGTGAAATGAATGAATCAATCAGTCAGTCAATCTTTATTTTATATAGCGTCTTTCATAGTGGACCACCATCACAAAGCGCTTTACAAGATGCAGTAACAACAAGAAAATCCAGAATACTTTAAAATACAGAGAAATGCATCATACATGATATACAGTAAAAAAAAAATGCAAATCACACAGCAGACTGGGGTATGAAACGTGCTGATGTGCGCATTTATTAAACAAAATAAAAGATTTAACAAAACACAAAACAAACGGCACATGGGCCAAAACAAACAAACTAAAACACAGATAATAATTATAACAAGTACCGTGCTGTACCTCCTCTCACTCCCGTTCTCTACTCCTGAACACCTCTCCTCTCCGTGCAGCCACAGCTGCAGGTCTTTTATATTATGGAAGAGGGATTAACTGGCTATTCATTATCTTGTTAACCCCTGAGCCATAGAGTCTGCATGAGTTTACTAAAGATGCATGACTGTCAGCTAATTCAATAATTACCAGCTGACAGTCACGCATTCTCACAAGAGAATAAAAAATAAACAATACAGGCTTTCTGTCGTCATATATATATATATATATATATATATATATATATATATATATATATATATATATATATATATCATAATGCCATAAATCATAATAAACAGCACACAAATACACATAAGGGCCAGGCTCCCCGTCACAATCCCTTAGTCTATTATTATGTGTTGCAGGCTTTCCTTGATTAATAAAGAGGTCAGTTACATATGTGTTGCTTCCACTTTGAGAGTTCAACTGGATCAGCTGTATCAGGCTGTGCTGTTAATGGGAGCCTTGGTGATGCTTATTTATTGAAACTTTACCGTGTTGTTTTAAGACAGGATAGCAGGATTTTGAATCCCGGTGAAAGTGAATGGCAAAGAGATTCACCTTGTCATGTAATGTATAAAATCTACAATGGTTTCCTCAATACCACGTGCTCTCCAACAGAAATCATAAGAAGTATAGGAAGAAATGGCCTGAATGATCATTTTTACATAGATGACACTCAGATCTATATTCATTCTAAATCGATATTGATGCTGCTGCCTCTGTTCTTACTGCCTGTGTCTCTGATATAAAAAGTTGGATGTGGCAACATTTTTTACACCTAAATTGTAAGACTGAGGTTATGCTGTTAGGTACTTCCCATCAGCTACGTAAAACCAATGCTGTAAATTTGTCAGTTGATGGTACCATGCTCGAGTTCAGATCTAAAATTAAAAATCTGGGTGTCATTTTTGATCCTGGGTTAACCTTTAAACCGCATGTGGTGAATACTGTCAAGGTTTCATTTTTTCACCTCAGAAATATAGCGAGGCTTTGACCTATGCTCTCTGTATCTGCGGCTGAAAAATTGGTTCATGCGTTTGTTTTCTCTAGGATTGATTATTGTAACGCCCTGCTTGCTGGTGTCTCTAATAGCATTTCAACAAATTGCAAAATGTTCAAAATTCTGTGGCTAGAATTTTGTCTAGGTCGCGCTCTAGGGATTACACCTGTGTTGGAGGCCTTGCATTGGCTGCCTGTTAGGTTTCAAGTGGATTTTAAAATCCTTCTCCTGACCTACAAGGCTGTCCATGGGCTTGCTCCTCTTTATTTGTCAGATCTTTTAACCTTTTACACACCCACTCGCAAACTCTGCTTCACCGATCTTAATTATTATTTTTTTAATTCTAGTAATTATTTTTATTATTTTCTCCCAATTTGGAATGGCCAATTTTTTTTTTTAAGCTCAGCTCACCGCTACCACCCCTGCGCTGACTGAGGAGTGGCGAAGACAAACACACGCTGTCCACCGAAGTGTGTGCCGTCAGCCGACCGCTTTTTTTCACACTGCAGACTCACCCTGCAGCCATTCAAGAGCTACAGTGTCAGAGGACAACCCAGCTCTCGGACAGCTTACAGGCAAGCCCACAGGCGCCCGGTCAGACTACAGGGGTCGCTGGTGCGCGGTGAGCCGAGGACACCCTGGCCGACCTAACCCTCCCCACCTCCCGGGCAACGCTCAGCCAACTGAGCGCCGCCCTCTGGGAGCTCCTGTCCACAGTCAGCTGTGGAATAGCCTGGACTCGAACCGGCAACGTCCAGGCTATAGGGCACATCCTGCACTCCACGTGGAGCGCCTTTACTGGATGCGCCACTCGGGAGCCCCTGCTCCATCGATCTTAGACTGTTGTGTGTCCCTTCTGCTCGCCTGCGCTCTATGGGTGACAGGGCCTTCTGTTACTATGTCCCAAAACTGTGGGACTCTATTCCGTTAGAGATCAGCAACTTTGAGTGTTTTGTTTCTACCTGTTATTGTTTTTGTTGTATTCACCTTTGTTCTGTGAAGTGCTCTGAAATGATTGCTTTTAAGGGTGCTATATAAAATTATTATTATTATTATTATTATTATTATTATTATTAACATCAGTTTGTCTTTAATTTTGAAGAAAAGCTTCCCATGATAGGAGCTCCGGAGGAAGAGAACGGAAGAGACGGTACACGCCAGCCTTCAAGTTAGTCTCTCGGAAACAAACTCAGGGTGAATTATGTAGTAGCCCGGCTGGGATTTTTTGACAACCTGGAAGCAGCTGTATTCACACCTGCGGGAAAAGACAAGAAGAAAACAGCCCTGTACTTTCACAACAATCGTGTGATCTAGTGGTTAGAGCAGAGTGACTGGGAGGCAGTGTGGTCTAGAAGTTAGAGCACCTTCTGGCAGGGAGGCAGCGTGGTCTAATCATTAGAGACAATGGACTGTTTGATCAGAGGGAGTGATAGAAGTGTATTTAAAGATAAAAGGGTAGAAAAGCAAGCTCTAACTTTGCAGATCTATTATTTCTGCTCAACACACCACTTACCTAAAGTCCATGGCTGTCTTTGGGCGGAACCTGTTCTGGCAGGCGAGTGGTGCAGGGTGGGGGCTGGAGGAACTGTATTTTGTGTACCCTGGGCAGGAATCGTGCACCTTCGGGGGTTCAGAATCTGGGATTGCTCTGGAAGGAATATTTAAAGGTTTGTGTGTATGTAGGGTATGAGTATTCTGCAAAGTGATGTGGGCGTGTGTTTAAGCATGGATCACACACTAGACCTGTACTATGGAATAAAATACTAATTACTAATCATGAATTACAAGTGGTATACCATTAACTACCATCCTGAATCATTATGTATTAGCAAAGGTACACCATTAGAGAAGGTACCGGTACACCATTATTTTTAAACTGTACCTTTTTCCAAAGTGCACTAAAGTATAGTGAAAGCATGATAACGCATAGGTAAGCACTGATAAGTGGTAAACCATGACAAGCAAACTATGGTAAATACATAGTATAACCACAAGAAAACTGCAATATTAGCATGGTAATATTTTATAAGGGGAGGGGCCTTGCACAGCACTCTGTACCTGTACCTCTCTATGTTGTGTGGAATTGTTTGGAGCTTCTTCTCATTGGCTGGGGATCCACACACCCTGGGGTCCAGGCCCTGCAGTCTCTTCAGCTGACCAGCAGTGGCAGCCCTAACCCCACTGCCTGAGTGAGAGCCCTGCCTGTGAAAGTCTGGTCCAGGCAGAGTCAGAGGGGATAATAGGAACTGGACAGGGTTTGTCTTCTTGGGTTGGGGTTTCTGCATATGCAAGGCAAGTCTGCCCTCTGGTGGGAAAAACGAGAAGGTAAACACCAAGCAATATTTACACAGGTCCTTGACACAGCTTTACTGGGGAGGATAATTGTTTGGTTAAATTCATGAAACATGAAGTGAAAGAAGCAATGGGCAGAACCTTTAGTAAGTCTTTTAGCACTATGTATTAGCATGTGGGGAACTGACCAGAGGCCAGTTTGCATATATTTGTGATGATCAATCGAAGAACAATCAGGACAAAATGAAAGCCTTCCTTTATAAAGGCTAAACTTAAACAAAGTTCCCTTTGCATCCACAATACACATCACTGGAACAGAGAGACTAAATTAAAGTACAAACAGGACCGTTATTCCTTTTTTTTTTTTTTTTTTTTTTTTTTAAATTTAGTCGTCGCCAATTATTTTTACCCCGGTTTTCACCCCAATTTAGCATGCCCAATTATTATCTGTATCCCCGGCTCACCGCTCGCAACCCCCCCACCGACTCAGGAAACGGAGGCTGAAACACGCGTCCTCCGAAACGTGCTCCTTCCAAGCCGTCATTTTTCGCACTGCAGATCCACAGCAATGCTACCAGACCTATAGTGCCGGAGGACAACACAGATCTGGCGGCTCCGCTGCAGAGCCACAGGCGCCCTATCGGCCACAGGGGTCGCTGATGCGCGGTGAGCCGTGGATTCCCCTGCCGACCTAAGCCCTCCCTACTCGGGCAGCGCTCAGCCAATTGTGCGCCGCCCCCTAGGAACTCTCGGTCACGGTCAGCTGTGACATAGCCTGGATTCGAACCAGCGATCTCCAGGCTATAGGGCACATCCTGCGAGGAGCGCCTTTACTGGATGCGCCACTCGGGAGCCAGGACCGTTATTCCTTAATATAAAATGCCCACATTTTGGGGTGTAAACAACAACTAGAAGTGTGTTTGCCCAATGTGGAACAGCCATGGAAGAGACAGCACATTTTTAGATAGTGTCTTCATATTTGGTACACATCTGTATTCTATGATTGTCACTTCACTGGACTAGCTTGATTGGCGGTTTGCGCCCAGCCCCTGCCCTGTTACACCAGCAGGCTTTCTGGCTTGTTAAAGGTAAGTATTACCAAGACCAACAGATCATTACAGGAGGTCCCTTTCTGAGGGGGTAGTTACACCTTTACCTGGAGGGAAGAGGTCGGCAGTGCAGGAAGGAAGGTGGTAGCAGCTGTAGGGGGATCGTGTCGATATGTAATTATGAACCAGCTGTCGGACTCTGTCCTGAATGACACCATGGTCACATGGTAATCTTTTGGGAAACAGGAAGCCCTGCAGAAACAAAATAGCCATGAGCAAGATATCTACTCTTGCACGGGTATGCCCTTATAAAGGGTTACCATTGGATTTTTGAACACTGCTTTTGCTTTTCCCATGGTTATACTATGTATTTACCATCGTTTATCCTGGTTTGACATGTTATTACTATGCTTTAACTATTCTTTACAGTGCGTACCTATGCTTTATTACACTTTGCTATGCTTTTACTATGGGAGATTTATATAAGGGTGTGGCAGGAGATACCTTTCAGCACCCTCCTCCTCCCCCTCCTCTGATCTCTCTATCTCTGTTCCTCTGGAATCTACCACACTCTCTCCCTCTTCCTCTGCTAAGAACCTTGGAGTCACCCTGGACCCCTGCCTCTCTTATTCCCAGCACATCTCCACTCTGGCACGCACTTGCCGATTCTTCCTGAGCAACATCCGAAGAATCCGACCCTTCCTCACCAACTACGCTACCCAGCTCCTGGTCCAGGCCCTGGTACTCTCCCGCCTAGACTACTGCAACTCCCTCCTGGCTGGCCTCCCTGCGTCCGCCACCCGTCCGCTCCAGCTCATCCAGAACTCTGCTGCCCGCCTGGTGTTCTCTCTGCCTCGCTTCGCCCACGCTACTCCACTACTCCGCTCGCTCCACTGGCTCCCGATCACCGCTCGCATCCAGTTCAAGACTCTTGCACTAACCTACAGATGCCTTGACCAGACTGCACCCAGCTACCTCCAGACCCTCATCTCTCCCTACACCCCCACTCGACCTCTCCGCTCCGCCTGCACTAGAAGACTGGCTCTACCTCCGCTACGCTCCCCTGCCTCCCGAGCCCGCTCCTTCTCCACCCTTGCTCCGCAGTGGTGGAACGACCTTCCTACAGATGTCAGGACTGCCCAGTCCCTGACCACATTCCGGCGCCTCCTTAAGACTCACCTCTTCAAACAGCACCTGTAGAACTTCTCTGTTGTATCCTGGGACACTATCACCCTTCATTTAAATATGCTTTATTTTGCTCTTATCTGCCCCCTATTTTACTACATTTAATCCTGTACTTCAGAATATTGTAATCTGCCAAGTGTTTAACCTGTAGTATTTTGCACCTAATCATATCCTGATGTAACTATCACTATCTAATCATATCCTGATGTAACTCTCACTATTATCTGCTGTATTATTGAATTGTGGTTTGTCACACTTGAAAAAAATTATTGTATTTCTTGCTCTTATTGTATGACTTGTATTGTAACACTTGAATGTATTTGTATTTGCTTGCGATTGTAAGTCGCCCTGGATAAGGGCGTCTGCTAAGAAATAAATAATAATAATAATAATAATAACCTCAGAATCAGAACAGTACATGCATGTGGTGTTTTTGTCAACAGAAACGAAGTAAGGGAATGACCCTCGGCATCTGTGATCCGTTAGTGTAAACGTGAATTAAAATGGATATGACAGGATCTGTATCATTCATATGACCAGAGGTTAAAACACTATTACGTGTGTTAAACCTGACCTGCTCAGATGGCTTTGATCATAAATATATTCCAGAACGAGACATTATCTGGTCCAGTAACTGTACTACACACAGTGGCTAATGTGTAGACAAAATAATTATACTGCAGGAATGAAAAAAAAGACTCCTGGTCCATTCCAGGTTTTACTATGACTTTAATAAGATACACTTGAGCTTCTTAATGATACACTGTGGCTAATCAAGCTTGTATTAAAATCTGGAATGAGTGAAACTGCTATGCAATAAGAGTCTTATTTCCATCCCTATACTGTAATGGTATGTGTATGATTTCATAAAAAAAATAAATGGTCACAGTGCTATTCAAGACCAGATATGTGGATATACTAATAATAAAACAGTGGTGCTAGCAATGAGAAGCACATGTTTTAAACCGCAGTGTACACTAATCTTCAGCCCTGTATTGCACCCCTATAGTAAATGAACCCCGCTCAGACTTTGGTACGCAGTTGTGTCCCTACCGGTTTGGGGTGGGGGTTGTTCCTTCTGGTCGCTGATGAAGGTCTTGCCTTTGTTGGCTTCCCCAAGCCTGGGGCTTTGTACTCATCTGTGTAGGTGCTGTTATTAGCTCGGGAGCTGTGGAGAGCTGCAACGAGCATTTCCAACCAGGGCATTCACTCCAAGAGGCAGCAGCTTCAATCTGACTCCCAGAGGAACTCCACTGCAGGCTTTATATGGAGACAGTCCCTCAGGTGCACAGGACCCTGCCCCCTGCCATCCATTGGCTAACTTCATGACTTCTTGGAAAGCTCAGAGCAAATACCCTTTAGTTTATAGACTTCTAAAGAAGAATGAATAATTGTTGCTATAGCATTTAGTTGCCCAGTGGACTGGGCTGTGTGCATTATTTTTTTGTGCTCCCTTGAAGTGTACCATACTGTAACAAGGGTTGAAATGACAACAGGACTGGCAGAAGGCACAGATGTCGTTGTCCATCCATCAACAGTCCAAAGCACCTTTAACCATTGTTCCATGGTCCAATTTCTGTGTTCTTGCGCATATTTTAGCCTTTTAGTCTTGTTCCCTTTTCTTAACAGAGGTAAGCACAAAGAGGTATTCTTACTACAACACTATATATATATATATATATATATATATATATATATATATATATATATATATATATATATATACATATATATAGTAAAATGTGAATGTTTCTATTACAATGTACATTCAGCATTAAGGACACATTCTGTTGGTCCATTATCTGGCCTTACTAGCAAGGTTTTACTGTACTGGATTATAATTCAAACTGTCACTTCTCTATAAGGGCAGCAAGAGGATCCTTTAGAGAAACAGAACCCGGGGACTGGGAAGAATTGAAAGTCCAGAACAGCCAGTCGGAAGAATACAATCTGTGTCCTCCAAAGGCTTTGTGAAGCAGTCAGAGGAGCAGCTCGTTTACCCACTCTCTGATTAAACCTCCTCCTCGTCAACCTGCCTCCGTTCTATCAGCGCACCCCGTCAGCCCGCTCGCTCCACGCCGCTGCTCCCCCCCAGACACCGGAACACTTTATTAAATAAATAATTCAGGCGCTGTCAGAGATTGGATCTTCAAAGGCCTATTCAGGTCAGACAGGGTGTTTGCACTTTATTGACTTGCAGAACAAAGGTTGGGTCAATATGAGCTGAAAGAAGCACAATGGGAGCCGGCCGCAGTGAAAGCACCGTGTTTCACCAGCCCCACGTTCACTTCGCTCCGGTTCACATCACAAAGGGGGCCGGGCTGGTTGCTAGGATTATTTTACAGGCTCAATGCTATACTTCTAGGACTTCAGTTGGTTTTGTGTTTTCAGGTTTTCAGACTTGACCAAGTATACACGACTGGAGAATGAATATATAAATATTGTGCCAAGACAAATAGTTGAAATGTGTGCAAGGGCAAAAATGACCACTCTTGTAAGATAATCTATAAATGACTGTACCAATAATCATGAAGATAATTATACAAAGAAAACCAATGCATAAATGACGTCAGAAATACATAAATAAACAGCCATTCATTCTGCTGTACAGGGTGTGGGGTAGAGGTCCTTGGCTTGCCATTACCTCAACAATGCATAGTGCTGTACACTGTGAGAAGGGGGTTTTATTCCAAACAGTCTTGTTTAATTCATGAAAAGCATAAGCACAGTATTAATCAATGAACTAATTCATGTATTATTTTGTAGGGCTGTATCATCACTGGAGATATGGGAGATAGGGGAAACACATACAAATGTAATGTATCCCTGCACAAAAAAGGGAACTGTTAGTATTTTAAATGAATACAATATTCTAAATATTATTGTAAACATAACAAAAGACATGTATACACATAGTGGAGGACTAAACTATGAGACCACCTGCCAAATACAAGTCAAAGATAAGAGCCACCATTCAGTATTCAGCTGTGGTCAGATCATCTCCACAGTCGAATCAGCACACCTTGGTATGAAGGGTCAGGATCATTGTGGTACCTTATTGGACAGGAGGTCAAAGTCAAGGTCCCTGAGCAAATACCTCATTGGTGGATGTTACACCCTCTAAGTGTCCAAGATACAGCGACATCCTTTCTGAACCACAACCTAGGAGACATCTCTTGTACTGGTTGTTTATTGCTTTGTTCCTGTGCAGGTCAGTGTTCTTTTAGTTACTGGCTACATGATGGATTCTTGCAGGTGGGTTCTTAATGTTTTACCCTACCCCTTATAAAAGGGTACCATTACACTACAAAGTGAAATAAAGCATAGTGAAAGCATGGAAAAGCACATGTACTGTAAGCACAAAGAGGTATGATAAAACATATTAAAAAAAAAACATGATAAACCATGGTAAAACATGGTAAATGCATAGTATAACTATGGGAAAACTTTACAGTTACTGCGATAAACTTTTATAAGGGACTCTATTCTTTAAAAATATAAAGTATCTGCAATTCAATTCAAACTTGTATTGCATTTAAAACAGTCCTCCGGTACAGCATGGGGCAGTGCTCCGGGTTGGGCTCTTCTGCCTTTCCTTTGCTGGTTGACTATGGTGGAGGTTCAGCTCACTGCTGCTTTGGCTTCACCATCAGTCTGGTGACTCTGGTGTACAGGGATCCAAAATTCTGGAAAACAACACAGATAAGATTGAGATTAACTCTATATTTATATTTATTAATTTATTTAATTATTAAACTACATTTTCAGTGCCCAATTACTTTATCCTGATTTCGTTCTCCAATTTAGCATGTCCAATTACTCACCACGACAGCTCAGGAGAACTGAAGGTTCAGTGATTGCCTACGATCCCACCACCAAACCAATCATTACTTTAGATTAATTTGTGTCATTTTCTGTTTCAGTCATCCAAACAGAAGTTTAAAGCACCCCTGAGAGCCCTCAGAATCATGTCTAACCTCCAGGTTTACCTGGTACACCAGAGTGTAACCTTTAACCTGTCCCCCTGCAACACCATCAGCTCCACCAACTTAAACACAATTCCTGAACTAGAGGAGGACATTCAGCCCATCTAAGCTAATCTGGTTCCCAGTAGCTGATTGATCTCAGAGCTTTGTCAAGTTGGATCTTAAAGGATCCAAGTGATTCTGCCTCAACAACATGACTAGGCAGCCCATTCCATGCCCTCAATCACTGTGTGAAGAAGTGTCTCCTTCCCTCTGTCCCGAGTTTATCTCATTCATCTTCATTTTCAACTGTGTCCTTGGTTTCTGTATTGTGTTTAAAGTATTGGTTTGGGTAAACTATGTCAACTCCTTTAAGGATTTTAAAGACTTCAATCATGTCCCACCTGATTCTTCTTTGTTCCAGGCTAAACAGATTCAGCTCAATTAAAAAAGACATCTGACGTTTTCTCAAGTATAAGCCCCCAGTATATAGATCCCGGAGACGCTCACCTGTATTGCATGGTAAACCACTCCCAGACATGCTGCTATACATGGCACCAGGAACAGGTCAAACACTGCTGGCTTCACCCTGCGGTAAAGAGAATAAGAGATCAAACAAATCATTCATCTGAACCTCTGTGTAAATCAGAGCTCAGTGGTTTAAACTCCCCCTGTCCTGCACAAGCAGCAGGCAGTGTTGATGCACTGACATGACGGAGTCTGACCCCTGCCTGGCTGGTTTGTACAGTGGTTACGATGCACGCTTGGGTAGAGCGTGGTGCTTACCAGTGAGACTGGATGGATACGTGGTTATTATGGTAATTTAGTAAACAAAACGAAACACTTACCTGTATGCTGTCATGGTTTGTTTCATCTGGTCAAAGAACACATAGTCTGGGTCTCTGAAACAGATTAAAACAGGCAGCAGTAATCCACAGTCCCCTGCTCAGTGTGCATAGCGTAAGGACCTGCACAGCAGTATGGACGCACTGAGATCTACAGTCTGTAGTAAATGGAATATTATGTATTTGATCATGACTGCAAAAATCAACAAAATCCTGATTTAGGACACTTCAACACGATTGAGTTCACCCTCTCGAGACAAACCAGACAACAACAAATGAATAGAACAGTCGCTAGAATAATTAAAATGTCCAAAAGAGAAGCTTACATGGCAAACTAAAGGGATGTACTTGTACTTGTGCATGTTCTTCCAGTAAACTGGGGGTGGCTGTTGTGGATTGAAGAACTTGACTTTCATTCTCGCCCTACAATCCACCAGCCTGTCCAGTACATGCACACGTACATTACTATACAAGTACTTCATGCAAATCCACAATAAAATTAGAGAAGTAAAATACACTCAAGGCCCTTTATATGCTCAATTTTTACACATTTTTACTGAAAATTCCCAGATTTTACAATCACTACAGGTACTTTTTTATTCAATTTTACATTGTTTGCATTCACAAACAACAGAAGCAAGTGATTACCCCTGACATTTACCTGAAAAACTAGGATTTCTATCCCCTCCAACAGATTTTCACCAGTTTACATTATGTTTAAAAAAAAAAAAAAACAGTGATACATCTGCAAGAACATTTTATAAAAAGTAAAAACGGAAAATAATGGGCCTTGAATGAATGGCACTTCACCATGTGTGTGCTTCTCAATCTGTAAGAGAAACATCTAACACTAGAGGGCAGCAGAATACTCTGGAAAACCATCCATTAACAGCAGACCTGAAGGATCTAAACTATGTATTAGCACTGGCACCATTATCCCAGTAAGATTATTTTATAATCTTTATTAAAGAGACATTTTCGTACACTGCACAACAAAGGGTTTATATAAAACCCTGATTGAGAGTCCTATGTGGGAACTTGGGTTCAAGGGATTGGTAATTATACAGCGTGCATTCATTTAATCTGTTTTATGCTCACGTTTATGTGCTTTTTGAAAATAATTTTAAATCAACGATCTTCAAATGATGATGTGAAATGAAGCCATGCCACGTCTCACGGTGTATTGTCTGCTTATATCTGCTTAATAACAACATGCTTCTAAAAGCCATGTATGTTATACCGCTTATTTATAAACATACAGAGACACTGTTTGCAGAGTATTTGAAATGCAAATGCTGCGCATGTCTTGTGCCTTGAGCGGATGAAGCTCTCTCATGATGTATGATGATGCATCCCAGCGTTCGGTGTTATGACAAATACTGCCTGGACAAATACTGTCTCCTCCAGCACATTTTAACAATAGAGTAGTAGTGTGCAAAGTAGTAATGTACTCTGTTTGTCTTCTATTACTAAAATAAACTATTATAATAATAATAATAATAATAATAATAATACCACCACCACTACGACTGCTACTACTCATATATAATAAATCTGCAGAGTTATAGAGTGTCCTTCATACAGTCATACACAGTGCTAGGTTACGACAGAACAGGGCACAGCAGGCGAGTTTGGCTGTGTTTTAATGATTCTTTACTAATGTATTGCTGTACCTTTAAGGAACGTATATAGCTCTTTTGCGCCACCTGCTGGGTTATCTCTCATGTGTGAGAAGGGCAGAGAGCTGTGTGGACATGCCTCGGATGTATCTGGAGTAACACGGGTTAACTAGCAAGCTAAATAATAGAAGGAGCTGACTCTGTGACATGTGTTATAGAATGGAACAAGAACCTGTATGGTCTGAAGCATGTGACTACCCACAATCCATGTCCAGACTCTCTGTACTGTCTCCTGGCCTGGATTAGCATTAACCCGGCCTGCCCGTTGTTTCAAGTTGCTGTGTGTTCTCTTGCTGGCGTGGCGGTGAGATGGGCGGGGGCTCATTACCTCTTGTCAGTGAGGAAGGTGTGCCGCTGGACCTGGCGCAGGTAATGACTGAGCTGCAGCTCCAGGGTGGGGAGGAGGCCAGGGTCTCGCTCCAGGAGCTGGGCAGCCCTGGACTGGGAGGACAGCCAGTGAACCAGGGAGGACAGACGGCTCTCCTGGACCTCCTGAAGAGAGACAGAGACACAGGGATCATTCAGGAAACAACAAAAAACAGACACTTAATCAGCTGCATGTGTTCAGCCCCTTGGTGATTCACTGTTCCATTTGGAACAGCATTACAATAATACTATTATTACTCTGAAGAAACCCTGTCAGGACCATAGCATTCCCAGCAAAGGCAAAGCAATGGATTTAAAAAACGAATCCACAGTAAAACTGACATGATACCATGGTATTGAAATGAGAATGTTCTACCAACGTCAGCCTCACTGCACTGTACTGTACCTTAGGTGTCCTAGTGCAAACATTGCCTCTTAGTCCAGATCCATTGCAATAGTATTGTACTGCACTGCTCCCAGTCACAACCACTATGAATGCTTTCTTGTTAACGGTTAGTTAATATATAATGGTGAGTAACCTATTTAAAAACTAAAAAAAAGCCAGCTAAAAGTGTCCACCAAAGATCAGATCTCAAATGTACCATCCATTAATTGAAAAGGGGTTCATTTGTCTTTGTAAATACTATAGGTTACTATAATGACTCATTATTAACTACATTTGTTAGTCAAGCTTGCAGTTCATGTAGTTTTCAACTGTTTTAAAGAGGGGTTCTGATTCATTTTTAAAGCGCTTTCTAACCTAAGGAAATGTTTAGAAACCGTCCTTAAAAAAGATTCCTTAAAAACACCCTTTAAAGCAGTCCTTAATGTTTATGAATAGAGAGCACTATCCATTTGCTGTATTGATTCTTATAATATGGTAGCATGCTTACAGTGGTAGTGTTTTTAAAACTTGAAGAATTTCCACTGATAAAGGTTTGTCTACTTTACTAAGAAGTTTCTCTAGTGCTGTTCAGATTTTATGATTGAATGTTTGAAGTTATGACTCTTTTTCATCTTTATTATGTGGGATGATATTGGCAATTGATATTGGCCTTAATAAACCAGAATGGTGCTGACATATCATCATAGCTATGGCAGTGCTGTAAAGTGTCAATTAATTCAGACTCCTGTATGTAAATACACATTGACAATACAAATAATGAAGCAAATAAAGACACTATAGATTCCCCCTGCATATTAAGAAATCAATAAAAAATGCAAGAGAAAATAACATTGCTGGTAAGAGAAAATAAAAAAAGAAGCAAATTCAGTACTTTACCAAGCGACCTTTAAAAACCTGAAGCTCCATCAGCGAACCCTGCAAATAAAGAGGAGACCAAATAAAAACAATGCTACACTCTAGCAGGAGCCTCTGGGACTGAACTTCATTGATATCAACCACAGCTAGTCCCTCATTGGCTACATCCCACAACTTAGAAGGGAAGGGAGGAGCCAGCAAGTGGAGTGGCAGCCACTGTGAGCTCATCATTCTGATTCCAGTGTACAGTATGTGGATGGGGCCACTGTTAACACAGACAAACTAGCCATTCAGTACACACTGTGTGCCCTTTAAAACAAAGTGATTATTTAGCTCTGCTCTTCCCTGCTGCTGCAGCCAAGAACTTACCTTTTCAGTGAAATTATACATGAAGCGCGCCAAGGCCTCGGCAACAATGGCAGTGTTTCGTCTGAGCTTCCTGATGTCCATCTGAGACCTGGGCAATGGCAACACAGACATGGGCAACAAGAGGGACGTTTACAAGCTTCTCCTCAGCAGCTCCTCCTCCTAAAGCACCACGAGGAAAGCTGTGCTGGTCCACAGACAGTACAACATGTATGTATGATGTTGGTGATACAGATATAACCTCTCGAACTTAAACAACATCAGTCTAGCTTGCCATTTCTACCATGCTAAGCTGAATCTTTGCTATTTATTACAATAGTGAGTTTTCAATGTATCAATTACTTCTCTTCTTCATTATATATACTGTATATATATACAAACAATACACATTTTAGCTGATCCTATTATAAAGGTATCACTAAAAAAACATGTTTATATCCTCCCAAAGGAATTTGAATTAATCCCCCACTGTGTGCTACACCCCCCCACCCTCCATCTACTCTCACACTGTGTCCAGGATAGAACCCCTCTGCCCTCTCAGGGGGTCCTCCAGGTGGGACAGGGTGAACCCGGGGATTCTCCGAATCCCAAAGCGCTCATGCTCCCAGGCATGAGTCCCAGAGCCGTGTCCCCCAGATTGATCTTCTTGTGGACTACTCCAAAAGTCACTGAAGGGAAACGAGAAGAAACCACCTGGAAAAGGGAGGGGGGGAGGGATTAAAACCGGTTGAGAAATCTGTAAAATGATACCAGGTTAGATGCTGGAAAGATAACTTTGTTACACAAACAATAGTAAATACGAGACTGACAGTTTTGTATCGGGAGTGAATGTTCATTTTTCATGCATGATAATACAGTAATCTAGCAGTGTATAACTCAGGAGGGTTAACTGCTCCTCCCTGAGCCTGTGGCAAAACAGTGCCACAGACAGCTGGCATCTCGTGGTGAAGGTGGGTTTGAGACTCGCCTGTTCAATCTGCTGTATGAAGGCATGCTGCGCTGTCCCTGGCCTGGGGGGTCTGGAGACGTGCAGGTGGAGCGCCTCCCCGTTCCCCAGGGTGTCCAGACACAGGACGAACGCCACGTTGTCATGGAGAAGACTGGACTCTGACCACACAGACACAGGGGAGAGTTATTTAATGAGGAACAACATTCATCTAAAGACACCCACCCTGAAACTCAGATCCTTACTCTTTTAACGTATCTAGGGATGTAAATAAGGCAATTGATAAATCAGTAGTACTATGAAGAGACCAAGGTGTTGCTTTAATCATACCAGGCAGGATCAGCCACAGATTTACAGCACTGGATTTTGCCTGGATTGCTTCAACCAACTACCTGTGGTTATCCAGAGATTTCCCCTAAAAATATGTGGTTGATGCAATCTAAAAATAGGAATCCCCAGTGCTGTAAAATGCTCTAATTAAATCCAGTTGGGGCTTATCTCAGAACCCTGCCAAACGTTGCCACCACAATCTCTGAGAAACACAGTACTGCATGGGGTTGACACTCCACCCTGGTTAAATTCTACATTTCAGAAAGCACAGGCACTTGCACACAAGGATACAGAAGTACCAAAGACAAGTTAGACCATTAGACCTGGAGTAACTTCCAGCAATGCCACCCTCTGGGTCTCGTTGGATCACAATTCTGCTGCACTGCACACTACTCACACCCCGAAACCAACACCTCACCTCCTCCAGACTGTACCTGAATGATCCAGGTGCTCCTCGATCCAGCAATTAGTGCCCTGGTAGTTAAACTTCCCTCCTCCAGTCAGGGAGAACAGAATGTTGTACCTGAGAAAAAAAAAAAGCAAAAACAAATCCATCAACAATTGCACAGATGCAGAAAAGCGTAGGGGCTTGAAACAAAGAAGTTTACTGTTGCTGAATGGAAATGCAGCAGCGTGCTGTTTATTAGGTATATTAACTAAGGGTTCAAATCCATGCCACTGCCCCTCTTGCTCACTGTCTCACTGTCTCCCTCATGCTCATCTTCAGGAATTAGAGAGCTGCAGGACAGAATATTGAACACTACGTTCAGTAGCTCATTCAATAGGTAACTGCTTGCCAATGTATGTCTGCAAGGTGCTGTATTTTGCGCAGTGCTCAGTCTCACTCACCCAGCCTGGGTCCTCCGGTCATTGTAGAGTTTGTGGAAGAGCCGGGCCAGCTCCAGAAGGACTGCTACCCCACTGCCATTGGAGTCTGCGCCATACGACAGCCACTGCCAGAGGAACAGCAACTCAATCTCAACACAGACAAGCGATGGAGCACTTATAGAAGCTATCTCTGCCATGTTCCATTGCACACTGCATTATTCATCACTTATCAGGAATCAAACAATCACAGCGAAGGATTTGCCAAAATCCCATGACATCTTAGCCTGTGTACAGATGTCATCCCGTTCATAGAACACCACACCTGGTTCCAACGTTCAAGAAGCAAAGCAAAACTAAACACCTATATGGTACCTTTTGTAAAATAGGTCATCATATTCACTTCACTCTACATTTTGTCAAAGTTGACACTAGTTTCTCTTTTGTTTTTAATAAATAGCACCTGTAGGCCTACCTGTAGGTCTCTGATTGAATAAGAGATGTCATTTTGCCCAGCTTGAGCAGGCAGAACCGCTCTGCATGCTTCACGTTCCTCTCACCCAAACTGCAGGAGATGACCTCTCTTATACAATAAGAGACACCCTACACAAAATTAGAGCATGAGAGGCGAAGCATGGAAATGCTATAAAGCATATTAAAAGAGCAAGTACAGCTTCAGATGTACATTTGACACCTTTCACCTTGTGATGACTGGTTCTGGGTTCTGATGCTCCTAAACTGAGTTATTATCACTTTTCTCCATATCTGTCTTTACCTGGCTTTGAACTTGCGTTGAGCTTTTGAGTCTAGAGGATTCTAGCTGCCCAGGACTGAACAGGCCTTTCAGCTTGGCTGCCCCCCACTACTCCCCCTGTCTATACAGTATATGCAGAGTACGTTCAGCCAGCCGAGTGGAAAAGTCACATTGTCACATGACTTGCATGCAATGGGGTAGTCTGCTCAGTGCTAGGCAGTTAGGATTCTCCAGACAAGCTCAAAGAGAAGTTCAAAAGCAGGTGAAGACAGACATAGAGAAAAACGATAACAGCTCAATATTGGAGCAATCCAGAAGCCAGAACCACTCTCAATGACTGCAAACATCACACAAAGACAAAAGGGTAAGCACTGTAAAGAATAGCGAGGTAGGGGAGAGCACATTAATAAACATGGAAAACCAGGATAAGCTATGATAAATGCACAGTATAACCATGGGAAATGCATGGGGGGGACTGCACAATCCCATGGTAAACTTTAATAAGGGTTATAGCAGCATAGGAGACCAGATGCTTGAAGAGCCTGCAGACCCTGACTCAGGCAGACATGAAATCCCATAATCTGCTTAAGTATCTTGATGCAATAATTCATACTGAAAGGAGCTGAACCTAGACTGATTGTGCTGTGTAAGCCAGTCTGTTAGTCAGTCTGCAGTAAAATCAACGGAGGCTTAGGTTTTAAGTGTTTGAATCAGGGGTGTGCTGATACTTGTAACTGCCTTTAAGAAGTATTTATTGGCAGGTATTAAATAAATCCATTCATGAACATGTTGATTTCAAAACAAAATATGTCCTTCCCTCACCTTTACAACTGAGTACCAATCAATGACAATTAAGTTTGGCATTGAATGTTTTTAAAGCAGATTGGAAGCGGGTTTTCCTCTCATCCGGGGCGCTGACATTTTTACTGCTGTACCGAGGCTGTAAACTGACAATGAAAAATGAATGGATGTATTTAATACCTGCCAATAAACACGTCTTAAAGGCAACAGCGATTATGAGTAGGAGTATCAGCACAGCCCGAGTTTGAAAGGAGCAGGATGCAGCTGTGTGCTTCACAGCTTGAAGGCTTTAAGTAAATGTCCCTAAAGATAACTACTGATTGTTAATGGCAGAAGATCTGTCACTATCATTGGAGAGAAGAAAAAGAACCTGAATTCAAATCAAGTGTAAAGAAACTGGCAATTAATATGTAATGAGGGCATAAACCTACCGTTTCAATGAAACATTTTATTGCTCTTTGTTGGACGCTAAAAATTGTTAGGAGTTTATGAACCGAGACATTGTTTAGGCTTTAACTGACAGCTCCCGTTCTTTTTGTGAATATAGGTTATTTGGAATATTTTGCAGCCTGCTCAGTGTAATGGGCAGTGTTGTGTGATACACTGCCATTACGGATTCTGTCCGAGGTTACAAGCTCTCAAACCACAAATGCAGACGAGCTTGTCTCTGTTGCACAGTGGTTAGGATGCTTGCTTGCGGTGGGCAGGGTCGCTGGTTCACAAACAGCCTCCACCCTGCTACACCAGCATCAGATCACTAGTACTTAAAGACATACTTTATATACTTTTACATTTCTTAACAACATGTCTGTTTGTACCCACCGTGGTAGGGATAAAAGCTGGACATGTTCGATATAGATCTTCTAAACTATTCTGAACAGTGACCCGATCATCTTTTAATCACAGTGACAACAAACTAAACTAAATCAGAAGATTTGAGCAAGGCCTTTTCTTTTAGTATTTATTTTATTTTTAAAAAGTCCTGGAAATGTATTAGTGCTTATTAAAATAAAAGTGTAAGTAAGTGATTATTATTATTATTATTATTTATTTCTTAGCAGACGCCCTTATCCAGGGCGACTTACAACTGTTACAAGATATCACATTATTTTACATACAACTACCCATTTATACAGTTGTTTTTTTTACTGGAGCAATCTAGGTAAAGTACCTTACTCAAGCAACAGTGTCCCCCACCTGGGATTGAACCCAAGACCCTCTGGTCAAGAGTCCAGAGCCCTAACCACTACTCCACACTGCTGCCCTTCCCTGGAAATATTGTTGTAATATTGGGGCACGGATGGAAGTTGCACTAATACAGATTCATTATTTGCATAAATGTATCTAACAAAGGCATGGTCATAGCTTTCTTTGTATAAATCAAAATACAATTCTGAGCCAATTTTAGGGAAAAAAATCGATAAAAAAACTAAACAAAACATAAAGCTTTTGTAAAGAAACATGGGAATATTTGTGTAAAAAACTGTAAAAATGGATATGAGGTGCCCAGCCTTGACTCTTTCCACATACGCCCAGTAAAGTCTCTACAGCTAGCTGACTTTGGTTTTGTTTGACGTTTTCTAGAAGTGTGACTTATGGGTGCGATTCCGAAGGAGTCGTAATGAGCCACAATGACGATGGTAGGGAGGTCTTCACCCCACCCAGGCAGCATTCCCTGTATAGCAGTGAGGAGAGGAGGAGAGGCAGGGTAACACAAGAGAGATCACAGGAGAGTCGAGTGCTCTATGTACTGTGCTCCCTCTGTATTGCATTCCCTGTATAGCAGTGAGGAGAGGAGGAGAGGCAGGGTAACACAAGAGAGATCACAGGAGAGTCGAGTGCTCTATGTACTGTGCTCCCTCTGTATTGCATTCCCTGTATAGCAGTGAGGAGAGGAGGAGAGGCAGGGTAACACAAGAGAGATCACAGGAGAGTGGACTGCTCTGTGTACTGTGCTCCCTCTGTATTGCATTCCCTGTATAGCAGTGAGGAGAGGAGGAGAGGCAGGGTAACACAAGAGAGATCACAGGAGAGTCGAGTGCTCTATGTACTGTGCTCCCTCTGTATTGCATTCCCTGTATAGCAGTGAGGAGAGGAGGAGAGGCAGGGTAACACAAGAGAGATCACAGGAGAGTGGACTGCTCTGTGTACTGTGCTCCCTCTGTATTACATTCCCTGTATAGCAGTGAGGAGAGGAGGAGAGGCAGGGTAACACAAGAGAGATCACAGGAGAGTCGAGTGCTCTATGTACTGTGCTCCCTCTGTATTGCATTCCCTGTATAGCAGTGAGGAGAGGAGGAGAGGCAGGGTAACACAAGAGAGATCACAGGAGAGTCGAGTGCTCTATGTACTGTGCTCCCTCTGTATTGCATTCCCTGTATAGCAGTGAGGAGAGGAGGAGAGGCAGGCTAACACAAGAGAGATCACAGGAGAGTGGACTGCTCTGTGTACTGTGCTCCCTCTGTATTGCATTCCCTGTATAGCAGTGAGGAGAGGAGGAGAGGCAGGGTAACACAAGAGAGATCACAGGAGAGTGGAGTGCTCTATGTACTGTGCTCCCTCTGTATTGCATTCCCTGTATAGCAGTGAGGAGAGGAGGAGAGGCAGGCTAACACAAGAGAGATCACAGGAGAGTCGAGTGCTCTATGTACTGTGCTCCCTCTGTATTTTACTCTCATAAAAAATATTGAAAATAGTTCATTTGATGGGCCCTTTTGCAGTAGAATATAGAACGTGTACAAAGTACTGTTAACATTGCCTAACAGAGAACTAACCAAATTCATGAGTTATTGAATCATGAAACATTGAAGAAACGGATTACAAAACAGGCCGTGCAAACTTTCCTGTGTGTGTCCAATGGGCCTCAAACCCTGGAGGGAGCAGGAAGTGGGATGGTAGTTTAGTCTCTACAACCTTGCTTTAAAAAAACTGCTGACTGAGTCAATTAAATATATCCAGGCAAATACATAGACAGACAGACAGACAGACAGACAGACAGACAGATATGCACTTTGAACGAACTCACCTCCAGAGTGACGATGGCTGATAGATAGATAGATAGATAGATAGATAGATAGATAGACAGACAGATAGATAGATAGATAGATAGATAGATAGATAGATAGATAGATAGATAGATAGATAGATAGATATGCACTTTGAACAAAGTCACCTCCAGAGTGACGATGGCTGAGTCACTGACGGGTTTGATCTGGACGTCACTGCCAGCCACCATTTGGAACCCATTGGCCGTTACCATGGATATCACTGTGTGGAGAAACGAAGGGCACATGAGGGCAGGTGCTTGAACAGGGAAGCCTAAGAGCTGAACAAACTGACACAACAAACAGCAGATCAAGGGAGAGGCTGCAGGTTTTTTTTTTTGTTTTACCATGATTAGATTGCAAACAGAATTTATGGGGAAATTGGGTGATTCTGTTAATGGAGTAAACTCGTTCGGGAGATAACACCCCCTACAGAAAGTGGAGCAGTCCACCTTTTGTGGAATCTGACTAGAGTTCTCCGCAGGTCAAAACCAATTCTAGTTGGGCTAGTGATGGAAACATTGCAAATTCAGGTATTCTTGAAGGGTTCCTGACTCCCTGGTTCTTACCCTGCATCACGGCAGAGGAGCGCAGAGCGAGGGATGCAGACTTCGCCTGCTCGTAGATGGACAGCAGCTCCGAGTCCTCGTGAGCCACGTACACAGGGATCAGCGTCTCAGAGAGCAGGGCCTCTGGCTCACTCGCCATGAAGGGCTGCCAGGGGACAAGGGGCTCATTAACCACTCTGTTCTCTCTTCAATTCATATCCAGATCTACCCCCGGATTTCGACCCGATTTGAATCGTCTCCCCACTACAACCCACCTAATGTTCAAAACGTGGCCTCTGTTCCCATTGTCGAGCCAATGTCCTCTGTCCTCCTGTCGTACAAATGTTACTAAGCTTCTGGACCCAGGAGGCAAGTCCAGTATGGGGTTGCTGAGCTGAACTATCAATGGACAAATTTCCTCCCCAACCCGCTGGAGTGCAACAGTTCAATGCAGGGATTCTTGTGGTCCCCCAGGCAAGATCGCAACTTGGTGCAAACAGGATTCAAACCAGCGAGCTCCTGACTCACCCTGCACTGCACATGGAAGTGCATTTATTAGGTGAGACACCCCAAGGGTTAAGTGCTAATTTTCATTCCCGTATCTGATTTTGCAAAGATCAGTCTACGTCTCAAAGGCCACTGGTTTGTGTTTACATTACAGTGTTGGTCATTTCTATCTGAAGTTCCTGCATAGTGAAAAATGTAATGATAGCTTTCCATGCTTGTTTTACAAATCCCTCATTATGACTGGCTCATGCTCCTTTAGGTAAGATACACCATGTTAGTGTGCAGGTTATAGAGAGGCGGGGTACCTGTGCGACGTGTTGAGGGACAGATGAGATGTTGGCAGGGACCAGTATGAGCATGGCTGCTGCAGTCTGCCGCACAGCATCATGGAAGCGCTCCAGAGTGAAGTCTGGGAGCTGCATGATCACACAGCGCCGCGTCAGGACTTCCTCCTCCACCGTCCGCGCCTACCCCTGCACGAAGACACCCCTGCAGCCTGAGGAACAGTGAGCACAGCTTCACACACCCTGCAGTCTGGAGAACACAGAGCACAGCTTCACCAACCCTGCAGCCTGAGGAACAGAGAGCACAGCTTCACACACCCTGCAGTCTGGAGAACACAGAGCACAGCTTCACACACCCTGCAGCCTGAGGAACACAGACAGTTTCACCAACCCTGCAGTCTTGAGAACACAGAGCACAGCTTCACACACCCTGCAGTCTGGAGAACACAGAGCAGAGCTTCACCAACCCTGCAGCCTGAGGAACACAGAGCAGAGCTTCACACACCCTGCAGTCTGGAGAACACAGAGCACAGCTTCACACACCCTGCAGCCTGAGGAATAGAGAGCAGAGCTTCACACACCCTACAGTCTGGAGAACATAGAGCAGAGATTCACACACCCTGCAGCTTGGAGAACATAGAGCAGAGCTTCACACACTCTGCAGCCAGGAGAACACAAGCCTGGAGAACAAAGAGCACAGCTTCACACACTACCAGTCACTCAGCTCTAACCACAAGACCACTGCCTCCCAGTCACTCAGCTCTAACCACTAGACCACACTGCCTCCCAATTCCTTGACTGTAACCACTAGACCACACTGTTTCTCAGCTCCCTTCAGCTCTAACCACTGGACCACACTGCCTCTCTCTCCATCTCTCAACTCTAACCACTAGACCACACTGCCTCCCAGCTCCCTCAGCTCTAACCACTGGACCACACTGCCTCTCTCTTCATCTCTCAACTCTAACCACTAGACCACACTGCCTCCCAGCTCCCTCAGCTCTAACCACTGGACCACCCTGCCTCTCTCTCCATCCTCCATCTCTCAACTCTAACCACTAGACCACACTGCCTCCCAGCTCCCTCAGCTCTAACCACTGGACCACACTGCCTCTCTCTTCATCTCTCAACTCTAACCACTAGACCACACTGCCTCCCAGCTCCCTCAGCTCTAACCACTGGACCACATTGCCTCTCTCTTCATCTCTCAGCTCTAACCACTGGACCACACTGCCTCTCTCTTCATCTCTCAACTCTAACCACTAGACCACATGCCTCCCAGTCTCTTAGCTCTAACCACTAGACCACACTGCCTCCCAGTCCCTCAGCTCTAACCACTAGACCACATGCCTCCCAGTCTCTTAGCTCTAACCACTAGACCACACTGCCTCCCACCCACTGAGCTCTAACCACTATACCACACTACCTCCCAGTCCCTCAGCTCTAACCACTAAACTGCCTCCCAGTTTCTTCCACCTGCAGGTAATACTCTTAGGTAATTCTTTAAACACTACCAGGCTGGCGTCAGTTGGGATAAAGATACTCTGACAAATTTGGCACCCACTATGGCCAAATCAGCTAACTACCGCAGGCCTTATACTGCACAGTCAATATACAAGGTTCAGCTCCATTGTCCATTGCATACCATTATCACATGCCACTCCTGTTTACTCTAAACAAAGTGGTGAGCCTCTGCACTGTATATTGCAGCTCCTCTTACCGTATTTCTCCCTCTGCAGGTTGTACTGCTGCATCCTGTAGACAGTGAACTCGTGGCCCTGGACGGGCTCTGGGGAGATCAGCACCAGCAGCACAGGCACACAGAGCAGTAGAGCCAGAGCTGCCCCAGGGCCTTTAAACATCGTCTCCAGCATGGATCCGGGCTCCCTGCAATCCGCTACCCCAGCGCTCCCCGTGGGACCTCAGACACAAGGCTTCAGAACCTGTGGTGAGACCTCAATCAGCTCCACCAATCACCTCCCAGATCACAGAACTACGATATTCCATGAACAGTGCAGTGGAGGTGGAGGTTCATGTAACTGACCTTCACAGCTGGGAATGGGGTGTAAGGGGCTGCATAAGTGGAGGCAGACACCATGTCAAATTATTTGCACTTAGTTGCCCTTATGTTCACACTGTGAGCTGAACTCAGCCTTTAACTTCCAGTCCTGAAGTCTAATCAAAACACTGCATTTCACATAAGAAATTATTATTATTATTATTATTATATATTTTAAAATATATATTTTTATAATTTAAATGCAATTACACAGCAGCAGATACGATTAGGGATGTTACAATTAGGAATGTTATTATAGATAAACACTCTAAATAATTATATTTCAGTATCAGGACTCAGATTCAGCAGCGCCCTTTTCCAGCCAGGATGCCTAGATCAGGAGATAGAGGATCAGTGTCTTCTAAAGACAAGCTTACTGGAGTTTTATTTAGATGAAAGCTGTTTAATTTACTGGAGGGGTCCCTACCTGTCTGCTTGCACTGCTGCTGCAGAGTAGAGTCCTGTGTGATATTCCCCTGGGTTGTGTGGGGGCTCCCATGCGCTCTGCAACCTCGCTGCTGCCGGGAGCAATCCACATTGGTCAAGGCGACCCTGCCATCTGGATTACACAGATGCACGCTAATCCCAGCATGCACCCTGCTCTGATCTTATTGGCAGTGGGGGTGTTATCCTATTGGAAAGATAATTACATGGTTCTGTTACGTAAGATGGCTGTGTAAGGATCCTGCAGTGCAGACAGGACTCTGTAACTTTAAGAAGATGTGTAAGGTTGAGTGCCATCGGCCCTCTGGTTGTAAATGGCCCAAAAGCCAGAGCTCCAGAGTAGAGGAGAGTTTGAGAGGATGGCTTGTCTGGACCTTGTGAGGATCCTTTACTAATTAGTTACGGTACTTTGTATGCAGTTCTATTGGGTTGTACTCTTTTGAATATCTCTCAGTTGTGAAGAGAGTGGAAGAATCTCTTCCAGAGTAACGTGGGTTAACCAGCGGGCTCAATAATAGAAGTACCTGACTCTATGACATGTATGTTATAAAATACAACTGTGGGACTAGGCTCTGGATGGTCTGGTGCATTTGACTACTGAAAGCAATGTGCTTGGTGCTTGTACCCACATTCCATGTCTGGACTCTCTATACTGCTGCCTGGCCTGGATTAACACCTGCCCATTGTTGCCCATGCTGTCTGCTTTTGAGAAATGTATTCTACTCCTCTCCACCATGCTTGCTTTGAGAAAATAAACACAACGCAGTTTGCAATATTTCATGTTAGTAATGAGTTGTCCTCTATGCTAGCCGGGGATGTTTTCAATAGGGCAATCATCCCAGCTGGGACTATGGCACCATACTGTATCAAGTGCCCTCCTTACATGGCTTGAGGGAATATTGGCCTGACTCAAACAGTTCCGAGCCATGACAGGAGCACACAGATTGTATAATAAATAAGCTTGTGTGCACTTTGAAGAGCATATATATATATATATATATATATATATATATATATATATATATATATATATATATATATATATCTCAATGGGAGAGCAGCCACAATGTTGTTAATACTGTACCCGTTTCAGGAGCCCTGAAAAACAACAGATCAACCACAGTTACCGCAATCCATCTCCTACATTTCATTATAAAACCTTCAGCCAACTGTGAGAACCCACAAGGTACCTTACAGGGCTGGAACAATAATCGATCAGAGTGGTATTACTGACCATTAGGTTTGTCTTGATTATTTATTGTACTGAAGAATTAATTTCGTTAATCGTATCATGGGCAATAATCATAGGATCAGAGCCACTGCTACAGGGATGTTTTGTAACCCCTCTCTTCCATTACATTGGACGTCAGAAAAACACTTGCATTTAGTCCACCATATATTGCGGGAGAGAATAACTGTATTGCTTTATTTTAAAAAGCAAACTAGATTATCATGATCATTTTTAGCGGGCTCACAATTGACAATTAACAATCTCCATCCTACTGTAAGTGACTCTGAATATAATGCACAGTTCACAGCCTACCTCTGTAAAGCGCTTTGTGATGGTGGTCCACTATGAAAGGTGCTATATAAAAATATATATATATAATTATTATTATTATTATTATTATTATTATCTACAATTGTCATGATCTTTCATTATCTGTCAATAGAAAATTGAAAGTGCAGACGTGTAGGGAAAGGCACTTTAATTAACTACCATTTCCATCACACATTCATCTCTGTTTTCCACAACTCACTTCTGGAACGACCTGACAATCCTTATTATTATTATTATTATTATTATAGAAAAGCCAGTTCAACCACATGTGTACCTGTCCTGTTTACCTGCATATTTGTAATCCCTAGAAATCACTCACCTTTCTGTTTTACTAGACTTTTGACATATTGCCAGTGGCTCCAGCTCATAGATAGTTGTCTCTGCAGTGAGGCAGTTCACAGTATCATACAAAAGCATATTACTCCTCACACAGCCCCATCTTTAGAAGCTTCATAAGCACAGTGAAGCGCAGTCTGGGAGCTGAGCTCTGTGCATTCAGCAGGAGGAGATCATTCCAATCGCCTCAGTACACTGGCTTGCATGGTGCAGAGCAATCCCTGCAGCAGGGGAAGAGCCCGTCCTCATTAAAGCATCCCGCCGGAATCCTCATTTTGATGGCTTCATAAATAACTGTAGACAGTTCATCATGATACACAAACTGAAATACAGAAAGGAAATTCTCACTAATTCAGGAGAAAAAGCTCAAATTGACCATTAATGTTGGGTTCATATTTCTTTGCAACTCTGGAACTAGCCATGCTTTACATTCCGACACTGAAGAATCCCAGAGCAGCGTCTCTTATGTATTTACAGTACTGCTATTATTATTCATGGGTCTGGGCTTTTTTATTTTCAGGGTGTTTGTTGTTAGCTGCAAACACTACTTAACTACGTAAGCAGTTACCCAGAACTCTATTCAAATTTTGTAAGCAGCTACAATTGTATATATTTCATCCAGTTGTACACATATACATACAAGTTCTCAGCCAATAAGAGAGCAGGATTTCTCCCCATTGTGATTGAATTTAAATCTTTTCCTTTAGAACAAGAAAATGTATGAATGAAGGGAGGCCACTCGGCCCATCTAAGCTCACCTGGTTCCAAGCAGGACTTTGTGAAGTTGGGTCTTAAAGGATCCTGCCTCAGCAACACGACTAGGTATCCCATTCCATACTCTCACCACTCTCTGTCTAAAGAAGCGTCTCCTTCCCGTCAATCCAACTTCAAATCGTGTCCCACAAAAAGATTGTATAAGCAAGTGTATATAATCGATGAGAACACAAGTGTCGTAATAAAGGGTACAGAAAATGACTGAGCGTAGCAAGAGTGGTGTAGTCATATCAGTCTTCTTATTAAGAATATTGTCAGCATGGTCCTCATTATAAGAAATAAATCAAACTAAACCATGTGTGCACCTGTACTGTTTGTCTGTACATGTGCAGGTATGTTCGAATCCTTTTAAATCATTTTTCTGGTTCAGTAGATCTCCGGCATATTGCCAGATGCACCAGATCACTACTTATCCACCTGCTGTATTTTGTACATTAAAGTCCACATTTAGAAGGGACATGAGTCTCTAATGAGAATAAATCAAGGCATTTTACATCAAAGGTTAATGGTTTAATTCAAGAGAGACTTTAATGAAGGACTCTGCAATAGCTTATCTAACGGCCTAAACTGAGCGATACAAGGAAACCTAACCTGCCTGTGACCGGGGGGCGTTGCCATTGGGGGGCTCCAGATGGTCTTCTTAACCTCTGTGACCTGATCGGGTTAAAGTACAGTACATCCCTGAGCTTAGTTATCAGCAGAGTCTCAGAGCTCCACCGCTTTTGCTAGACTGGCAGAATAAATAATGAATAGGTTTAAGAGCGGTATCAGTTATTTGCTATTTTATAATTGATCGCTGTCTTAGCTTCTGCCTCAGCGTGTGCTGCGGGCTCATTTGCAGGTTCAAGATCATGTGTAGCCTTACTGCCATGTGGCTTTATTACAGTGCAGGATACATCTGATTGCAGCTGGTGGGGATTTTCAATAGGTTAGGCTTCAGGCTCAAGAACACTTACCTGGATATTCACAAGTGTAACAGATCCCTTAGAAAAGTATTTGTGCAGTTTTGCCATGCTTTTCCCCTTGCATATACTATACATTTACTATAGTTTATCCTGGTTTATTAATATGATTTACCATACCTCACTTTTCTTTACAATGCTTACTTATGCTTAGTGTTCCGCGTTTGCGCTTTATTCTGAATTTTACCTAAAAAAAATTTTGGACGTCGGTTTTTACTGCTTTATACCCAATTTTTGTCTATTATTCAATATTTTCCTGGTACTATTTTCTAGGAAATACAATATTTTGATTAAAATGCTGTTTTATTTTGACTCTGACATTGTAATAAGCAGCTCTACACCGTATCCTAGGATACAGCAGACGTTTAGACGTCAAATAACTTTCAAACGTGGTTCTCTGTCACTTCACAAACACATTACACATTATCACCTGATTATGTTGGCCAATCAAAGTCTGATTATTGTGGCAATTGCTGGGCGTAGCAACTATTAGCTTGGATCAAAAACTAAATTGAAATACTTGCACAAAAATATAATATTTTTCGTGGATGAGGAATGGGGAGAAAACATAAATCAGTTTATGAATATTCAAAAGAAAATGAATGTTTAGAAGTATACAAAAAGCAACAATAGCAGAAGTGGGTCAGATGAGGTAGAGGATGCGTAGCGCTGCAAATACTAATGCATTGAGGCAGATGTTCACACTGACAATAAAAGAACATACTGAAAAATAAGCGACACATTAAACTAAAACAAGAAAGTGAACTGAGAGACAAGCAATCCATTTATGTGGTTTTTACACACGCTTTAATAAAAAGGAAGACTGTTAATGAGTTTGTCAGATCCGCGCTGTGCTTTAATAAGAAAGTGCAGAATGACTGTTAATGAGTTTGTCAGAGCGCTGTGCTTTGCTGGACAGCCACTGTTTATTGCAGAGAGGTATGTATTGGTGACTTTGTGTGACAGTACAGTCTGTCCATCAGCTAAAACACTGCCTAACGGCGACAATCTTAATCGTAAATTACTGACAGAAAATGGTGATGCTTTAGCTGGTAAACTTACATGGAACGCATTGATGGAAATGTCCAGTGTGATTTTTGACGCGTCTCCCGATGGCTTGCAACGCCCAGTTCTGTCCATTTTCTTTACTTTTTATAATTTCAAGGTGAATGAACCTGGCTTGTTTTGTGATGATGTCATGTTCATACCTTCTGTAGATACACAGCGATTGCCCAAACGTTTGCAAATTACCAGCTAACTTGGGATGTGGCTTCGACTTGCACAGATTTTGCTTCATCATACATGCCAGGGACATTATTAATCACAAACCAGAACTGCTACGCATCATATTCCACATGTAAAGTGTGTATACTGAGATTTTTCCAGCCAATTCTTATTTACCGATGTTTCAATTAAATTTTTTAATTTTTTTTACCGATTTTATCCCTATTTTAATAAATGTAAAATAAACTCTTTTTAAAGATAAAAACCGAAAACGCGGAACACTATTATTACACTTTGCTATGCTTTTACTATGTGACATTTTTCTAAGGGGTCATCTTTTCTATAGAAGAGCATAAACTTAATTCTATAATACCATTTTCACAGATGCACAGGGATGCAACATAACAAAAAAATATATTAATAATTATAACAATGCTGAGTTTAAAAAATGATTCCACATACAAATAAATATGCAATGAGACGAGAGTTCACATGTCCACTTGTCTTGTCTTTATTGATATGTTACACTACACAGAACAATAACAATGTTAAATACTGGCTTGGAAATGTTCACGTAATAAAAACAACCTAAAATACTATGTGTTCCTATGTTAAAAAATGCATACTTTTTGTATGTCTTTCAATAAATTAAAAACATAACACTGGCAATAAATATAAGTTCTATGAAACGTATCACTTAAGGCATACTCTAATTGCAAATGTATTCAGAGCCGTGAGTGGGTGCTATATTCAGTTTACAATCAAACATATCTTTTTTTTTCTTTCTTAAGGTTCCTTTAGAATCTGATTCAGGTAACAGACAGTGTGGCTACTTGAGATCAAGGGGAGGACAGAGTGGGAGGTACTGCTTACGTTCCAGAGAGTCAGGGCTCTGTGTGACTTAAGAACACAACACAAATCTGTTTAGTATCTTTTGGGAGTTCTGGGGAAATCTACACCCATGCGCAAGTACAAATAATGTTCCCGTACCTGTCGCTGTGTGACACTTAATGGTGTAGGCATAAACCAGCCTGGAAGACACCGAGGACCAGACTCTCAAAGCTGAACCCCCTTGCTGTGTGCAGAAGTGTCCTGCACTAAACTCCCCCCCTCAAAAGGTGGCCACTCTTTAACAACAGTTAGTGCAGGCTATTTTTAATGCTTTGATGAATAAATAAACACACACACACACAAACAGAAAGAAAGAAAATAAAACAATTCAAGAGGAAGAAATTAAATTCAGTTTAGCCCCTTTCACACTGGCACTCCTACCCGGGTCCGGACCCGGGTCAGAATCCCGCGTAGTGTGAAACCTCGTACCTGGATCCCAGTGACCCACCTCAGGATTGAACGAGACAAAATGCATGACGGCCGTTCTTAAGCCGACGAAATAACAAAAGAGCCACGTCTGTGTGAAGGTTTCACTTCCGCAAGGAACGTTTTTGTTAATTATGTTTAGCCAGATTTTTGTTGCTTGAGCCAGATTGCAGCAGGGATGAGAAACATTTGTTCTCATCAACATTTGGGCCGACGGTTCAATCCAGAGAAGCTTGGATGGAAGCGTCTGTAACAAGCTGCTTCCGGGGCATTGATACGCACATTGTGTACTTGCGTCTGTCACCCAGGTCAACCTGCTTTATCAAAAGCAGTGTGAAATTGCATAGCCGACCCGCATGACACCGGGTCCTGACCCGGGTAGGTACCGACCCGGCCAGTGTGAAAGGGGCTTTAGTCACTGCTGAAAAGAAAGGGGTCGCTCTGGTTATCAGCAACACTGAACCGCACATTTTAATAGCAAACACCACTTTGTTTGTTGCAGAACGCGTCTATCTATCTGAGATCCTTAATAATGTGTGAACTGCTGATAATGTGGCGGTAAAGATGCCAGCGCCCCGGATGAGAGGAAAATTAGCTTCATATTGGCTTTTAAAACACTCAATGCAGAAGTCAACTGCCATTGATTGGTACTCAATTGTTAATTGAGGGAAGATGAGCTTTTCTTGTTTTGAAATCGGCACATTAATGAATGGATTGATTTAATAGGTGCTGATAAATACTTCTCAAATACCAGGTAGTATTACCATGTGCCAAGTACTTTTTTTCTAGATAAGTGACAGATTCAGATACAGGCTGAGAAACATGGCAGCAGATATATATATTTTTTCTTCATACTGGAATGATTGCTTTATTTGTAATGATTTTAATTTGATTGACACAGCCAATGAAAAACGGTGGTGCTTATTGAGTTGCTAGGCTTGAAATGGGGTTTGAATCGGAGCTCTTGCTTCCTATAGCAGCTCAGATAGCGACACAAGCTCACTCTAGTCTTGCTGAACCCCAGAGCAACACCCAAACCGGACAGCCCTCTGAATCACAGAGAAAGAAAGGGTTTTCTGGCTTTCAAAATGTCAGACTGTTTATGCTGCACAGCACTGGCCACGGTGCTCAACACGGACACAGAATCAGGGCCCAGCTGTGCTAGTTAGTGTTACTGTAGTCGGGTTATTTTCATCACAGTGTTCGCTGTCTAGCCAGCTCTCCTGAGTGGCTGGCTTGGCATAAACGATACAGACACTTCACTGTTTAAGAGTCTCGACACCTTCTAGTTCATAGCAGCAAAAAGAAGAGGAATCTATAAACCTCATATTAACAAGCTTACAAATCCATTCAAGTCACACTGGACGGAAGTGCATCAAAATAATAACTATTATAGACAGCTAGACAGTTACAGCAGAAACAGCACACACTCCCGCCATGGATGTTTTGAGAGATTGCATAACTTATACAATGATGTTACACTATATTTTGATGTTGTTATTCCTCTTCCTTAATACTGCTACTACTGATACTGATCATATTTATAATATCATTAAGAAAAAAATATCTGTATCAGGAAGGCTCACTCCCGTTACTGTATGAAGTTTCGAAAGACAGAAACATGAAAGACAAAAACATACAATCATTTTGAAAATGAAAAAGCATTGAAGCTTCATTAACAGGTACATTACTTCAGACACAAGGAAAATGCTTGATCACAGAGTGAATGACCCTCAGGGATCTACGTACTAGTTAGTTCAAACACAGACAGTGACAGAATAAATGACTTCTGAAGGACTCCAATCGCATCCCTAGACAGCAGCAGCTGCTGCATGGTTTCGCTCTGATCTATAATATATAATCTATGTCTGTGTACACATTGTGAGTTGGATTGTTGGTCAATAACTGCACGGAATGACCCACATGCACAATGACCCTTGAAAAACCCTTTGCCCGGGAGGTTTGGATTATCTTTTCATTTGATCACGTTCTAGTTTCTACCCTAATCTAGCAGGTGCTGTATTCTCTTTATGGTCAGTCCCCACCCAACGTTATCCCTTCTCAAGTCGGAAAGGGTTTCATCAATGCTGCCCAGTAGCTTGCTGGGTATTGGAGCGATTGCACGCTCCCCCACACTGCTGCCTATAGCATTCTGCTCGGTTGTCAGCAGTGTGTAAGAGTTGTGTCATTTAACTGGTTTAACTTCTCACAACCAATCAAGACAACCCCCTACCATTCCCAGCCAAAGCTGCAGGCACGGATCCAGATACGCATTTGTGTTTGTGATTTTAGCGTCCCCTATATCCCCCTTTTCCTATACATATATAAAAAAACATGATTAAAACATAAAAAAAAACTAAAAAGGAAAAAAAAACTAACATTGCATAAAAAAACTCAACTGAACACAAAAAAAGGGTTTTATTAAACCCGTTTTTCATTTCAAACAAAAAGTACTTTTCTACTTCTTGTATAAATCTGTATTTTAAAGTATAAAAATATATTGCAGTAGCCACACAGTCGCAGGTTCATGACTTTAACTATCGAAGACTAGCAGTTATTTAAGAGAACCCCCTTTTTTAAAGTGGATACAGCACCTTTAACACCTTTTTGTTCCCTACAGGTTCAGTGCCGGGAGCAGCAGACCTACTTAACTAAACTCCTATTGCTCTTCAAAGCTAATGACTGGTCATGTTTTTGTTTACCATTGGCAGGCTATGTACAATGCACTGCAGTGTGTCGGGTCTCCAGCACAATGCATTTCTCACGTTATACAGAACACCACTCATTTACAGAGCAGTGACCCCTATGTATACCACATGTTCGGTCTCCAAAGCAGTGGGTTATATCCAATTTGCAATACAGTATATTATTCTCAATTATCAATAACCCTAATGACAAAGATTACCTGTAATATGGTTTCTTTGTACAATGATGAACTCCTGGAACAGGTGTTTTTTTTTTATCAAGTTTATAACAAAACTTGATACAAGATGTAATCCACCTAGAAATGGTCTGTTCTGACACAGGTTTGCCCTGGGTTTGAGTTAAGACATAAAAGTTGCCCTGATGTTCTCTTATTGATAGTTCTGAGAATATAGAAATTCAGTGCTCTCCGTACATCAATTAGGTGGTGTCTAGCCTCCTCTTTTGATTTATGTGGTCTTGGGTAGAAATCATGAAAAGTCATGACCTGGTTGATATGAAAACGTGTTACCACCTTAGGTAGGAATTGGGAATTTGGCCTACAGACAATCCTGTCCCTGAATGACTGGAAGTAGGATGCATCAATCACTGGTGCTTGAAGCTCACTTACCCTTCTTGCTGACATCACTGCGACTAGGAACGCTGTTTTCCATGTCAGGAAATTCTCATTGCATGTCACCATGGGCTCAAATGGTGGTCCCATGAGTTTATCCAGTACTAGATCGAGGCTCCATTGAGGAATGATCTGTTTCCTTGGGGGCCTTAGGTGGTTAACCCCCTTATGAAATCTGGATACTGCAGGGTGGGAATCTACCAGGTGACCTTTCCACCCAGGTAAAATACTGGACATTGCCGAGATATGCAACTTGATGGAGGATATTGAAAGAGCCCAGTAGAACAGGTGACTACAGTAGGATAAAAATGTAGATAGAGATATATCTGTGTCGTGTAGATGCTTTGAGCTGCACCAGAGAGTAAACTCTCTCAATTTTCCTGAAGGGCTAGAAAAGTGGAAGTTTTCTTTGAAGCAAGTGAGATATTGACTACTTGTTCAGATAGGCCCTGATTTGTTACTTTTGCCGTTCAATCTCCAGGCAGCTAGTCGTATCCATGAAGGATTGTTGTGTAGCATCCTCCCCTTGTTTTGAGACAGTACATCGCGGCTCACCGGTAAGTGCACAGGTCCCTCCTCTGCTATTTCCAGAATCTCCGAGAACCAGAACCTCTTGGCCCAGTAAGGGGCTACCAGAATGAGAGTGGCTTTGTCTCTCCTTGTTTTCCTGAGCACCGCTGGGATTAGTGGCATGGGAGGGTACACATACATTAAGCTGTTTGACCATGAAAAGGACAGCCTGTCTGTTGTCATGGCTACTCTTTCCCAGAAACGGGAGCAAAACAGTGGCAGCTGGGTGTTTTGTGTTGTGGCATGTACGTCTATTTTGGGTGCCCTAATTTGCTGAATACCTCGTTTGACACTTATGGGTGAATTTTCCACTCGTGAGGCACTGTTTCTCTGCTCAGCACGTCTGTGAGTCTGTTGTCGAGCCTGGGTACGTATGTTGCCTGAATAGTGATGTTCTTTGTCCTGCACCAGTTCCAGATGCTTATGGCTAGAAGGCACTGTCTCCATTCCATTTATCTACGGATGATATCTGTTGATGGTGGTTGACACTAGAATGATATTTTGTATTCATGTTGTACTATCCCCAGGACCCTGGTGTTGGTGTTATTTTCTGCCAATTTCTTAGAAAATGCAACACTCTCCCCCTACAGGCAGATGTGAGGGGGTGGACTGGTTTATGAACAGACAATGTCAGGAAGAAGTAGATGGCCTACCTTTCCCTTATTATAGCCTCAGGGCGGTATATATGGCCTGAAACCTTGGTTCCATTGAAACTGGCTTTGTCCCCCAAATGATGATTAGTTTGCTGTCTAAACCTCTGTCTGTTAAAATAAGGCTTATTAAAGGGTGTACCTCACCCGGCTGTTGAGCAGGATCTAATGGCTTGTCTTGCGTCCTATTAGGGTAGGAGTCTGTAAGGAAGCAGACAGCTGGTTCCACATCTTGTGCTGGTATTTTGCAGCATGTATTTGGTAGTTGTTGATATGGAGCAGCTTCTTTTCAAGAAGGTATCAACCTTTTTGTCTCCCCAATCTAGACCAGATCTGTATGACGTACCTGTGGCAGGTATTGCCATAATGGTGTCTACCTTTGGCTTTTTAAACATATGATCTTTATGATTTAGCGGCACCCTGTAGAACTTGTCGACTCTGGGAATACGTGGTGCAGCAAAAGCTGGCTTACCCCATAAAGCCTCAATGGGCCTCCAGACTGCCTCATGGAAGGGGAAACCTTCAAAGGCTTTCCTATCCTTTGCAAAAATGATACTTAGGGAATCGTCCTCTTCAGTACTCGTCTGGGTAGTAATGTTGAGGGATGATGACATTCTTTTTAAAACAGCATCTGCATTTGTATACGCAGGTTCAGTACCGTCTCCAGCCACTGAAACGTCTTCCTCCAGGCCGGAGCCCATGACGTCATCGTCTCTCAGGCTGTTTGCGTCTGCAGAGTAATCCTGCTCCTGTGCACGCCATGCTGTTGTGGTATCAGAAACCGCTGCCCGGTCTACATGGGGGAGGCAGAGCCTGCCTTGAGCTCTCAAACTCCTGCAGTCACTGCTGGAATTTCAGTAAAGGCCGCCGCTGCTTTCAGAAGCACGTCTTTCTCCCTGCTGTCACGGGTGTGTTTGGATTTTGAAGTTCTTTTTCTCGGGGGAGACGAGGGGTCTTGTTTCTCCCTGGAACTGCTTGGTCTTTTTGCTGTGGAGGATGAAGAGCGGGTTCTTTCTGACCGCAGAGCTGCGGAGGAAATAACCCTTCCCTTGTGTGTCAGTGTGTCCGACATGTCAACACACAACAGACATACATTTCTAACACAAGAAGGTGAAAGAGGGGAACCACACTGAACAAACAGACGGCATGCGTGCAACACACTGTAGAACGAGAACAAAAGGGGGGAAAAATACTATAAACTCCTAACCCGAGCAACATGGAGACTGGGAGTTCACTGGGAGTGTGTGGAGTTCATCATACAAGGGAAGAAAAAAAAGGTTTTTTAACATAAGAGAAGACACGAGGCTGCACTGAATCACCTTCAACCTCCTGAGAAGCGGGTTGCCTCAGTACAACTGCAAGTACAGTATGTTATTAGAAAACTAGTACAGGGGCATTTTCCTTCTAAGTGTGGAAGTTTGATTGAACAGAGCCGTAAAACACAGGAATACAGCAGGACGTCCAGCTGTACGGCACAATAACCGCCTGCACATGGGATACAGCACTGCAAAGGGGATATAATGCACTTCTTTGGAGACAAAGCCTGTGGTGCTCACTGGATTACACAATGTTCATTTCCCTCTCGCTGGATATGCACAAGGATATATAATAATAAGCATGGTTGCGGGGGGGTCCCTTGTAAAAGTCTACCATGGTACATTTGCACAGTAATTTCCCCCATGCTTTTCCTCTGGTTATACTATGCATTTACCATAGTTTGACACGTTTTAATATGCTTTACCATACTTCTCTGAGCTTTACATTGTTTACATGTGCTTCACTACACTTTGCTGGGCTTTCACTACGGGAAACTTTTATATGGGGTGAATTAGAAGGCTTGGTGAAAAGAACTGAGTTTTAGGGGGTGCAGTGGAGGGTTCTGTCTACCCATTGGGCTCCAGCTTCAGTTTCTTGTGGACTGAGAGAGACGCTGTTGTGCGGTATGTTGCAGCGCTCTCATCCTCGTTCAGACTCTCCCTTCCCCTTTCCCCGCACTGTGCTCACGCTCAATCACAGGTGCAATTCACCTTGTTTGGCAAACATGGACACAAAGCAAAAAGCAAAAAGCAAGGAGGAACCGCCACCAGACTGCCACTGCAACCCACTGTAGACATTATCCACTCATAGGTCTATCAAGGACTAAGCTTCTGTGCCCAACCAACCCAGTGCCATGAGGTCTAGGGACAGGAAAACAGCTGATCAAATGGGGACGCTCCCACCCCCTACCCCTTCATTCCAGGGCACTCACCCCAGTCCTGCGAAACATGATTCGTTCTGCTTATTGAGCTATATCAAACACTTAAATTATGTATTTTATAGTAAGAGCTCTAGTATTTCATATTCTATTTAAATGAATCTACACTGTGAGATCCTTATCATTCCTACTCTTCATCCAAATTGGTTAGTGTCACTTTGATATTTTCGCCCTCGTTTGATATGATATTGTCCATTAAAAGCATTATTGTTTCCATGTTGAACGCTCACCACTGACATTCTGTCATTGTTTACACTTTGCTGACACTTTCGCATCATTTAATTTTCGGGTTCAAGTTTTTAAAATAACTGGTTCTCATTTGACGTAAACTGCTTGGGTTGAGCATAAAAAATAAATTAAAAAAAAACCTCAACTATATAAACTACTAACAACCAAACGAGCAAGATGGGCTGAATGGCCTCCTCTCGTTTGTAAACTTTCTTATGTTCTTATGTTCTAAAGCGGAAACAGAAGCATGAATATATACATTTCTCACCAAATGCATGAGTGTAAACATTGGAACATTTGGACACCAGTTTCCAAAGATGGTGTGGAAAGGGGAGATGATCTAACAGTGTTTATAAACCTCATTCATGTGAACTAGGAGGTGGTACAAAGCATTAGGCCATTCTGGCTAACCACCAAACCTACTATAAACAAGCCTTTTCTTCTGAATTATTTTGCGTTGTTGTGGATGGGCCACCAGCTCTAGGTTCCTCCTGCTCTATAAACACAGAGAAGTACATGTCCTACCATAGGAGGAAGCAATGGCTGGTAGTTTGTTTTTGTTTGTTTTGTTTTTTTTTACAAGTGTGCAGGAGTGGTGGGAGCTGCCTGCTCTCTGTCGCCGCACGGTGGCAGAGTGCACTCACTGCAGCCTCCCCCTCCTCTGGTGGAGGGTTACTGGATCTGGCAGGCGGTGGAGGAGGTGGCCTGGCAGCACATGCAGGTGGGGTTCACAGACTTGGGGGGGATGAGGTCGAGGTCCTCGTCGTCAGGGATCTCGTCTAAACGGTAGCCGTCCTTCAGCAGCTGGATGTTCAAGTCTTGGTTAATCTGCTGCAGGCAAGGAAGGGCACGTTAGAGTAGGGGTGTCCAATCACGATCCTGGAGGGCCATTCCACTCCAGGTTTAACAGGTGAAACTATATAATGAACTACTTTAGGGTCTGGATGGAAAGAACAGGGCTGGAACAAAGACCAGGAGTGGAAGGGCCAACTTTTGGCCACCCCTGCAACAGTTGAAGACAGGGGCACACACAGCGCCCCCTAAAGTCACTTTTTCACCTGCCAGTGGTGTGTCATACTTTGGGATCGGTCTGAAATGGTTTGTTTCCTTCAGCAGCAGCAGCGTGAGGTTTCAGTCAGGACTGCTGCTGGAGGAAGTTACCTGCTGCTAAGAACACAGGAGGCTGGGTTTGAACATGTCGGTGCAAGTGCTGAGAATTAATGATATTAGAGCAGGGAAACCCTGGCGGGCGAACTGATTTATAAATAGCAATTATACAAAAACGTGACACATACCTGCTATCACTGATCTTTGGGTAATGTCGGGTTTCAGACTGGAGTGTAGACTTGTGATGGAACCGGCAGAGTTTTATAGAATGGTTTCATGATGCAGATGGAAACGTGGCATATAGCTTTTACTGGGATGTTGCAAATCACTAAATAAATAATTCAGTGGGTTAATCCGAGAGCCCCGAAGTAGCGCTGTGTTGTCTCTTGCTTGATTTGTCACATCACCTGGCTGTTTTTCCCTTTTGAAAGCTGCACTTGAGAGCTGTACTGTGAATCTAGCCCAAGGTGTATTAGTAACATGCCGAGCTGTTCCCAAGACACAGCTTCAAATAACAACGACAATTAATGATCACTACTTTAAAAAAACAGGCTACTGTGACAAACATTCACAGCATGTGGAATGACTTCTGCAACAAACATTGTGTCCAATTGGGGCCCACGTTTCCATTCACAGTCCAATAAACAACTCTCCCACTAGCAAGCACAATTGAGAATATCAGAAACTGTATGATAGCTGAATAGGGGCAAGCTGAACTTGTGCTTGCTTACAAGCGCTTTCTTAGATCAAGAATTAAAAATGTGTGTTCATGAAGCAATAATACAGTATTAAGAAACAGAGTTATACTGAATGGGTGACTTGGTTTCATTCCCCTTTTCTTAAAGGTTCTAGACAGTGTTTAAAAAAAAAGAAAACCATTGGCCACAAGGTGGCATGTGTGCTATGAAAGAAAAAAAAACACAGTAACACATAAAAGACGACTATGTGATTTGACGAGAAGGGGGTGCTGTTCTCATGAGTTCATTAAACAGTGAAAAGGGGAAGTGAATGTAGCCTGCATATCCTGGTCTCAGGTATGTCCACGAGTATCTCACCTCAGCGGAGGAATATCCTGATGAAGAATATCTGGACATGTCGAAGTCATCGTCACTGAAAGAGAATAACCGTCACAGTTAGGCTTTCCCGAGCTTACCCAGGGAACTCTACCCCTTACACCACCAGGACTCAGCACAGCCCTCCACGGGAGAACACTATCCAGCAGAAGAGATGCTGCAATGAATCAATTCATCAATCATATATCACTATGGCTTTAATTCTACGATCCTCTATGAAATACTTATTGATCAATGAAATCGCCACACTGCCCTTTTTGAAGCCTCAGTTATATATGACATTTCTGCACGTGAACGTTTCAGTTTATTTCATGGCTTTTGGGAAGAGTCTACATTTGTTTGCTTCATATTTTCTAATGTCAATGTATGTATTGCTGTGTATAACATTGTATAATAATATGCGCATGCATGTTTTCACTTGTATTTTGAGTCTATATGCTTCTCTTGCTTCTTGCTTTTCAATAATAAAGTGCTCTCAATGCATAGATCACTGCTGATTGTTACCGGTCTGATATTTGATTAGGAAACTGGTTTCTGATTACACCTCTGCCATGCACTGATAATACAATGTAAGGAACGGGAACATTTTAAAGATCACTGTTTGAAGCCAGATAAAATGAAAACAGAAAAAAAATACAAAAATGTACCTTTTTGTGAAAATAAATAATATTAATAAATCCTTGGTAATTTTTAAACACTGCCCTCACTAAATCTGTATGACTGTGAAGGAGAATCCAATCTAAGAGTGGAGGGACATACGCCCCGTAACGATTTTAAAAAAGTGCAGTAAAGCCAATTAATACCTGAACACATTAAAAAAAAACGGTTTTGAACCATAAAATAAAAAGTACAGTATAAATCTACTGTAACTACGATGTAACAATTGAGACAATACTGGAATACCCTACTGGCTGAAACCCTACAACCCAGTACAGGAAGAATAACATGTCTGACAAAGTACACATCCTTCAATTAAACAGGGGGGCTTCACAGTGCAGTGCTTTACATCCCTAATCCCAGGAGTGCATTCAGAGCCTGCAGACACAAGAAAGCTGTAGAGCATCATGCGTTTCTAATCTCGACAGCATGCGTAACGCATGCAGCATCCGTACCCCCAGAGCTACAGCACATTCTATCCTCATCTTTCCATCCAAAAAATGATTTTTCTGCAGGATCATCAGCTCCTGCACCCAGTCGCAGTCTGCGCATACTAGTGATTCACAGCCTATTGTAATGATACTGCGGTAGAAAACAGCCTTCAGTGTATTTCTATCTGCTGCTTTGCTGTAATTCTGCTAAACTTGCTGGTCGACAATTAACCAGGCGCTGCAAAGCCCCTTGGATATGTATTACACGTCCCTATACTAATCTCAGAGATTACCTCATACTGTAGACAGCAGCTGCAACCAGAAATGTCACTCCAGGGTTCTCTCGAGATTCCAGGTCAGGGAGGCAGTGTGCTCCATACCAGGCTTTCTAACAGATAGGTGTGGCTCTAATGGTGGTAGTAAATAATGAAAGGTTTGATCATTCAAACCTTTAAATTCAACACCTTCCTTCCTTTATTAGTCAGATTTGATATAGGGCTGGTAGAAAACAGCAAGAGGAGTGTTATTTCTCTAGAACATGGGGTCTGGAGAGACCCTTGCGATGCTAAGGGGAGGTCTGTGTAAGAGGGTCGGAGGTCCGGATGGCAATTCCCAGCATTCACACTGTCTTACTGTAATCCCACATTGCTTTGAAAGAATGCTACTGCATGTGCAAAGAGGTGCACACCTTCTTATTGAAAGCATTAAACCTTTATCTGCTTCACTTAGAGTCAGTATCACGTCCATCTGTCACAACAATACCTGTAAGATGTATTGGACCTTGCTGTGTTAAAAACTCCTAGGCAAAAAAAAAAGTTGGGTGCCACTTTAAGAGCAAGTTGGTTGCTACCAATTAAACTGCTTAAAATACAACAGCTTGTTATGACACTAAACCGCTAATCACTTTGTATCTACTTGTTTATTGCCTCATTCTGTTGAATGCTCTAGAATGACTACAATGAAAACAGCATGTGTTTATATTTTAGATATTTTGCAAGCACATTGTCATATACTTTAGATATTTTCAAATCATTATTTTCTACTGCAATCAAGTAAGCTACATTAAATGTAATTAATTCCCTAGATGTTTTTTTATTTATGTATTTATTTTTCCCCCTGCAGGTACTTCAGTATCACATTGCTCTGGCTAGTGGTGTCACTTCCTAATTACAGTCCCAAGTATATCTATGCTTTGAGTATTCACCGTCCTTCAAATGGTCAGTTTGAGAAATAAACTCTGCAACGGCTGACCATGCTTTAGTACAACACTCACAATACATTACGTTTTTTTTTTCATTATGGCGTCTTGAACATGAATATCAGCTCATCATCTAACTAGGGAAGCTGCTGTGCAATTAAATCATCATCAAACTCCTGACGGTAAACAATAACCAAATCTATTGTATCTGGGATAGTAAAGAAAATTGATCAAATGATAAATATCCGTTCTACTGACTCAAAACTTTATTTATGCACCCTATGATTGGACTGGCGAAAGACAGCAGTGGGTTTATTGGAGGGACTAACCATACTTCATTTCAGCTGGATATGGTAACTTTCTCGTTTTTTAAAATACATTTTTTTTATTCTTGACCTTTTTGCAGCTCTTCATAGAATGATTTTCTTTATTTCAAGTTTTCGGGGCATTTTGATAATGGCATGTGTGCAACACACAACCCTTGGTGCATTTTTATTTTTGTGTGTTTTCGTTGTTCTTGATCTAAATTTCTTGAAAGCAACTGTTCATTTCAAGGTACATTTTTACCCATCAGTACTCACACACGTTTGGTCACCATCACTCCTGTTGCATTAAACTGGGGTTACAGTATTTCATTTTCTGCTGGTGTTAACATACCACCTCTGCATTATATATATATATATATATATATATATATATATATATATATATATATATATATATATATATATATATATATACACATATATATTGACACACGTTTTTAAAGGGAGAAGGGAGAGGCAGCATTTTTGGCGTTAGAGGCAACATTGGCCAAAACCAAAAAGGCAGTTGCCAAAAAATATATATATGTGCATTTGCGCCCATTTTAGTCACAGTCCGGAGCCCTGGTTCCCCTGAGCTTACTTTTATAGACGATGCTCAGGTTGCTTGGATACGGTCCCATGAAGCAGCAGTGTCATCTGGGATAAATGAACTCCTTGTTGTTTCTGACCTATTATTGTTCCTTTCCAGTACAGTTTTATATATTTCTTTTACTATTACTGCAACGCATCTTGGCAGTTTCTTGTGCATTTCTAACAGTTGCAGCTGGATCCATTTATCTTTCCCTCACGAGGTGTGCAGTGTATTGTGCAAAATATTTAACTGCACTGATTGATGAGTTATTTATCTTAACCTGCATGGATGGGGTTTTCCATCACTTTTTTTTTTTTATAGCACAGCATCAATTACCTATGAGAGGAGGCTATTTCCTGCTTGGTTAGCTGTGGTTTAGAAGGCGCTCCAAGGTTCTCCTTACCTGTCTGTGTCCAGAGCCACCAGCGGCTTCTCGTCAGGACTCTGGTCAAGGGACGAGTAGCCTTTGTTTGGGACAACCAGCCTGAAAGCAAAGAAAAACAAACATGTTTTGCATTAGCATTCGTGAACAATACAGTATGCGGACACTCGGCTGTGGCTCTTTTCGGTCCATTCTAATCCAGGACTCCGGTTAATTAAAAGGGTAACGTGGCTCCAAATGTATTTCTTTTTGTCGCCATAAAACATCATACAAATGGCAAGGTGAGAAAGAAATACAATGACGTGGAAATGACGTGCTGTTAAACAAGAAAAGAGCGGGTTGGTACCAGGTTCTGAACAAAATGACCTAGAAAATGAGAATGTCTGCGTGCATTTTTTATTCTTTACAGGAAAGCATTCAGTAGTCATAACTCGGTTTTAAAAGAGAGGAGTCTATTCTAATGATCTAAACAGTGGCGTTACTGCAGTTCTGTTGACATTTACATCGACAGAACTGAGGCCGCCACCAAGCAGCAGACACATACTTTATAAAATAAATCAAGAACATTAAAAAAAAATGTTACATGCTTACTGGTGTTAAATCTGTGAGGTACGGTGGAAGAGTCAATGCATTTAATACAACATAAAAAATACCTAGAGATACCTAGATATGCCTAGAGACAGAAGCCCTGCACATGTAAACAGTGTGGGTGTGTGTTTGTATATATTGTCTGTAAATAAAGATGTATCAGTTTGTATTTAAGTTTGGCAGGGGTGGGGTTAATCCCATCCCTGCCAGATCCACGTGGGGAATGTGGCTGGGTCTGCATTGAATACTTGGTCATCAATCAAGTCCCAGCCACATGGTATAAAGGAAGCCAAAATCCTTTGTTTGAGGAGGACAGTTCAGTGAAGGCTAATGCCCAGCCTGGAAAGGAGTGTGAGAGAGCGTGGAAACCTTTAGTGAAGGCCAATGCCCAGCCTAAAGGTGAATATTATTTTTGCGCAGGTCTTGTGTTAAACATTTTATTTTTGGCTCCTGTGCCTTATTTGTTTGTTTTTATCACACTCTCCACTCTGATCTCCTGTTCTGTGTGCTTCCTCCCTGCGCTATCACACTCTCCACTCTCATCTGTATTGTGTGCTTCCTTCCTCCCTGCGCTATCACACTCTCCACTCTCATCTGTATTGTGTGCTTCCTTCCTCCCTGTGCTATCACACTCTCCACTCTGATCAGTATTGTGTGCTTCCTGCCTCCCTGCGCTATCACACTCTCCACTCTGATCTGTATTGTGTGCTTCCTGCCTCCCTGCGCTATCACACTCTCCACTCTGATCAGTATTGTGTGCTTCCTGTCTCCCTGTGCTATAACACTCTCCACTCTGATCTGTATTGTGTGCTTCCTGCCTCCCTGCGCTATCACACTCTCCACTCTGATCAGTATTGTGTGCTTCCTGCCTCCCTGCGCTATCACACTCTCCACTCTGATCTGTATTGTGTGCTTCCTGCCTCCCTGCGCTATCACACTCTCCACTCTGATCTGTATTGTGTGCTTCCTGCCTCCCTGCGCTATCACACTCTCCACTCTGATCAGTATTGTGTGCTTCCTGTCTCCCTGTGCTATAACACTCTCCACTCTGATCTGTATTGTGTGCTTCCTGCCTCCCTGCGCTATCACACTCTCCACTCTGATCTGTATTGTGTGCTTCCTGCCTCCCTGCGCTATCACACTCTCCACTCTGATCAGTATTGTGTGCTTCCTGCCTCCCTGCGCTATCACACTCTCCACTCTGATCTGTATTGTGTGCTTCCTGCCTCCCTGCGCTATCACACTCTCCACTCTCATCTGTATTGTGTGCTTCCTGCCTCCCTGCGCTATCACACTCTCCACTCTGATCTGTATTGTGTGCTTCCTGCCTCCCTGCGCTATCACACTCTCCACTCTGATCAGTATTGTGTGCTTCCTGCCTCCCTGCGCTATCACACTCTCCACTCTGATCTGTATTGTGTGCTTCCTGCCTCCCTGCGCTATCACACTCTCCACTCTCATCTGTATTGTGTGCTTCCTGCCTCCCTGCGCTATCACACTCTCCACTCTGATCTGTATTGTGTGCTTCCTGCCTCTCTGCGCTATCACACTCTCCACTCTGATCTGTATTGTGTGCTTCCTGCCTCCCTGCGCTATCACACTCTCCACTCTGATCAGTATTGTGTGCTTCCTGCCTCCCTGCGGTATCACACTCTCCACTCTGATCTGTATTGTGTGCTTCCTGCCTCCCTGCGCTATCACACTCTCCACTCTGATATGTATTGTGTGCTTCCTGCCTCCCTGCGCTATCACACTCTCCACTCTGATCAGTATTGTGTGCTTCCTGCCTCCCTGTGCTATCACACTCTCCACTCTGATCTGTATTGTGTGCTTCCTGCCTCCCTGCGCTATCACACTCTCCACTCTGATCTGTATTGTGTGCTTCCTGCCTCCCTGTGCTATCACACTCTCCACTCTGATCAGTATTGTGTGCTTCCTGCCTCCCTGCGCTATCACACTCTCCACTCTGATCTGTATTGTGTGCTTCCTGCCTCCCTGCGCTATCACACTCTCCACTCTGATCTGTATTGTGTGCTTCCTGCCTCCCTGCGCTATCACACTCTCCACTCTGATCTGTATTGTGTGCTTCCTGCCTCCCTGCGCTATCACACTCTCCACTCTGATCTGTATTGTGTGCTTCCTTCCTCCCTGCGCTATCACACTCTCCACTCTGATCTGTATTGTGTGCTTCCTGCCTCCCTGCGCTATCACTCTCCACTCTGATCTGTATTGTGTGCTTCCTGCCTCCCTGCGCTATCACACTCTCCACTCTGATCTGTATTGTGTGCTTCCTGCCTCCCTGCGCTATCACACTCTCCACTCTGATCTGTATTGTGAGCTTCCTGCCTCCCTGCGCTATCACACTCTCCACTCTGATCTGTATTGTGTGCTTCCTGCCTCTCTGCGCTATCACACTCTCCACTCTGATCAGTATTGTGTGCTTCCTGCCTCCCTGCGCTATCACACTCTCCACTCTGATCTGTATTGTGTGCTTCCTGCCTCCCTGCGCTATCACACTCTCCACTCTGATCAGTATTGTGTGCTTCCTGCCTCCCTGCGCTATCACACTCTCCACTCTGATCTGTATTGTGTGCTTCCTGCCTCCCTGCGCTATCACACTCTCCACTCTGATCTGTATTGTGTGCTTCCTGCCTCCCTGCGCTATCACACTCTCCACTCTCATCTGTATTGTGTGCTTCCTGCCTCCCTGCGCTATCACACTCTCCACTCTGATCTGTATTGTGTGCTTCCTGCCTCCCTGCGCTATCACACTCTCCACTCTGATCAGTATTGTGTGCTTCCTGCCTCCCTGTGCTATCACACTCTCCACTCTGATCTGTATTGTGTGCTTCCTTCCTCCCTGCGCTATCACACTCTCCACTCTGATCTGTATTGTGTGCTTCCTGCCTCCCTGCGCTATCACACTCTCCACTCTGATCTGTATTGTGTGCTCCCTGCCTCCCTGCGCTATCACACTCTCCACTCTGATCTGTATTGTGTGCTTCCTGCCTCCCTGCACTATCACACTCTCCACTCTGATCTGTATTGTGTGCTTCCTGCCTCCCTGTGCTATCACACTCTCCACTCTGATCTGTACTGTGTGCTTCCTGCCTCCCTGCGCTATCACACTCCCCTACAAGATTTTTAAACATTCTAAAACCTTCCCAGGGCACAAAACTGCATGCTGATGCTTTGGTACATTTACTTCTAAAAAAATCTCTAATAGCAGTCAAACACTTATTTTCATCGTGTTTCTTTGTAAACACCACGAATTATGAACTCAGTCATTTAAAACATTGATTCAAGTCCCTCTCCAAGATTCGTCATCAGACTTAAAGGGGGCCTGCAGTTGGTTCTCAAGCAGAGTTACATGACAGGGAAACACACAGAAGAGTTGCTGGGTTTAATAAGGGGAGCTTGTCCCAATCCCCTTCACTCTGACTGATAACAACAAGGGTGCCAAAGGCTAACAGATGTCCATTTACTCGTGCCCGTTGAATGGCCAAGAGCTTCTGAGAAAACAGCGTGGGACACAGTAAACACAGATCTCTGCGTTTTGCGTTGGAAAGTTTAGGTGGAACAGTTGAAAAGAAGCTGGATAAATTTGGGGATACCATCTACGCATATGGAAACGAGAGGTTTAGAGTTGAAAAAAGAGAGGAGAAAATACACTACTCCTGTAAAGTCTAGATAGCAGCAGGGGACTGAGCACTTAGTTAGAGAAAGGAGGCAGCTGAGGAAGCAATGGAGGAGAGCAGAACAAAGTCAGAAGGAGGCACTCAATCTATTACAAAGGGTCATAAAAGATAAGCTTGCAGAAGAAGCGTGAGAGTACTAACTTTTATAAAGACCCATTCAAATTTGAAAAGAAATTATTCACCAGGGAGAAAAATGGCACACTAACAGTAACTAGTCTGAGCTGGAGAGATATCTTGAGGAAACACACAGATTCAAAAAGGCAGGAGCCTATGTTCCTTCAGACCCACCTATCAATCCACCACAATAACACGTGGAGTCCTGTGCACCTAAGTAGAAAGAAGTAGAGAAAGCTGTGAAAAAGGCAAGGGTGTCATCATCTCCTGGGCCTAATGGAGTTCCGTACAGAGTGTACAAGAGTGCCCCTGGTGTTCTACAAATCCTGTGGAAATTGATGAAAGTAGCATGGGAAAAACAGATTGTATCAAGAGCATGGCGCCGAGTAGGTGGGGTCTTATACCCAAAGAAAATTCTATTTATCTATTTAAATTCTATTATCTATTTCCCTGATAAATGTGTAAGGCAAGCTTTTCTTCAACATTGTTGCTCAGAGATTGTCAGCATACCTATTGATGAACTGCTTCATTGACACTTCAGTACAGAAAGTCGGTATTCCAGGTTTCCCAGGATGCTTAGAGCACATCAGTGTGATATGGCAGCAAATTCAAACAGCTAAAAAGGAGAGGAAGGAGCTCCATGTGACATTCCTGGATTTAGCTAATGCATACGCTTCAGTACCACATGAGCTTCTTTGGACAGCATTTGATTTTTGCAGTCTACTGAGGACAATAACAAACTTTTTGTTTTTCAACTTCAGAATTCACCACTACATGGCAATGTCTAGAAATTGGAATAATGGCAGGATGCACCATTTCTCCACTGGCTTTTACCATGGCAATGGAAGAATTATTACGGCGTCAAAATGGTGCAAATACTATTTATTGTGAACCAAATGCAGTGTTGTCCGGGTTTTGTGCTGGCCTGTAGCGACAGCTCCAGATCGTGTTAGCCATCTAATAATAACAAACAAGAATAATTAGACACGACAAAACAAACAAAACACTCATGATACAATACGGGTCTCCTTCCGGTTCAGCGTTAACCATAACAAAGGAACAGATCACTTCGCTATGTCCCCTTATATACCATCAATCATGACCCCTTGGTTAACGATTGCAACCGCTCCTCCAGTCCGCGGCTGCCACATCGTTTCCCTTCCGGGTTGATGATTTAGTGTACCGTAGCTCCGCCCCCTTTCTAGATGGCCGACTTCCGCCTAACCCTGGGAATGAATTATCTGGTCATCCAGTCCAGGGCACTCTGTTCCCTTTACATAGCGTCCTCACAGGTCGGGAGGGAGATTTATCACCAATAATCATTCTGTCTCTGTCACAGACAGGCAGCACCTGTGTTGAAAACAGGAAGTGGGCAGAAAAGGAAGCTGTGGAAGATGCAAAGGCTGCCTTTCGTATCAGTGATATCATGGAGCAAGTACAGCATGGAAAATGTGGCCTTGGTTTCAGTTCAGCTCCTTTAACAACATGGCACAAAGCAGCCCCAGCTCAACGGAGGAAGCTGGTAATCAACAAGGTGCAAAAGCAGGAGGAGATTGTAAAGGCAGTTTCGCAGGCCAAGCAGGGAGAATGGATGAGATGGGAGAGTGTGGAACAATGCAAGATCGGCAGGATCAGTTTCCTCATCAGGTCAACATATGATGTTCTCCCATCACCACAGAACCTTAATCTATGGGTAGGAGAGGATCCATGGTGTCCTTTGTGTTCATCGCCAGCTACACATTTTGACAGGATGTAAGGTGGGTCTTAGCCAAGGACGGTTTACTTGGTGTCATGATCAGGTGCTGCAATGTTTGGCCTTAGCATTGGAAGACAAGCGCAACATGACCAACAGGTTACCACCAATAAAAGCAATATATGACACACGAAGAACAATATTCCTCCGTCCAGGGGAGCAACCACCAAGAAAAGGTATTAAAACCAAAATTCATCTCGGCAACTGGAAGCTGCTAGAGACTGCGAAATTCTGGCAGATGTTGGAGAAGGGCTTATTTTCCCACCTGAGATCGCCACCACTAATCTTCGACCTGATATTGTCTTGTGGTCTGGATCAGCACGCCTTGTTCACCTGGTTGAGTTAACAGTGAGGTGTATCAAAAGGAAGACACATCGGTATGCTCAACTAGCTGCTGTAGCGGAACAGCGAGGATGGAGATTTACCCATCCAGATTTACCCAGTGGAGGTGGGTTGTTAAGGATTTGTGGCACACTCCACAGCCTGGTTTCTCAGAGACATTGGATTCAGTGGTGAAGAGTTGCGACGCACAGTGTAGAACTTATCAGAAGCAGCAGAGAGGAGCAGCAACTGGCTCTGGTTGAGACAAAAAGATTCTGGTTGGAGACCTCAAGAACAGTAGAAAGAAAGCAAAGTCGATGTAAAGGAAGGTAAGTAAGCTGGGCTTAGCTGAGTGGGGGACGGAGGGGGTTAATGCTGGGATGCCAGAATCACTGTCGAGCCCTCTTAAGGTGTCGTGGACTAGTTGACGAAACACCAAGGATGTAAGGTGCCCACTTGAAGACCCTGGAGAAGTACCCTACTCAGCTCAGTCCAGACGGTTGCAATGCTGATGCGCTAGGGAGGCAGCACCGTGGTTGATCCCTGGAGCCAGCATTGCAGCCGTTGTGTGTGATTATACTTCTGCCATCAACACCAAGCAGAAGGATATCTACATCATCAGATGGAAGCAAACGCAGATGGAGCACATTAGTTTACAATAAAAGAAGCTGTTATTATTTGTTTATTTAGCAGACACCTTTATCCAAGGCGACTTACAGAGACTAGGGTGTGTGAACTATGCATCAGCTGACGGAGCACAAGGAGGTTAAGTGACTTGCTCAGGGTCACACAATGAGTCAGTGGCTGAGGTGGGATTTGAACCGGGGGCCTCCTGGTTACAAGCCCTTTTCCTTAACCACTGGACCACACAGCCTCCTATGTCTTAGTTGCTGCTTATCTTGGCGAGAGCTGTCCAATATCAGCATGAAGTTTTAACACCTACTCTCATGTAATGGAAATCATCTTCTTGTTAGATTGTGTTTTCTCTTTCTGTCATCACATCACAGAGACTTTTTAAAACCCAAAAGTTTAAAGCATTCCTGTTGCTTCCAGAGAGCTCTCAAACATGTCTTCTCTCTAGGTTACATCACAGTGTAACCATTAACCTGTCCCCCTGCAACACTCTGCCCCCAGTGGATCTAAGAAATACATCACGCAATGCCACATAGAGAATATGTTCTGTCTCTTACTGTACTGTACATCCACTTGCTCACATTGCCTGCCCATTCAATCTGCTGATGCTGAAAAACTGACATTGTGTTGTCTTTTCTTTCCCACTCCTGTAAAGCCCTAATGAATCCTCTGTGCACCTGTCAATGAAATACTACTATATGCAGCTGAAAAAATACAGCTGTGTGCCCTCACTGCAAAACAACCAACATTCCCATAGACAGAGACAACCGATATATGAAGCATCAAACACACAGACTCTGGACGCTCCCTTGTAAATCTTTGATTTCTCAAACCTGTCTTCTATTAGTTGTTGCTGTCTTGTTCTTGTTTGCAGTCTTACTTCTTGTTTGCTTTTTTACTTCTCTCCCTGCTGCTCCTGTGCAGCTGAGTGTTATTATTATTATTATTATTATTTATTTCTTAGCAGACGCCCTTATCCAGGGCGACTTACAATTGTTACAAGATATCACATTATACATTATTTCACATTATTTTACATACAATTACCCAATTATACAGTTGGGTTTTTACTGGCGCAATCTAGGTAAAGTACCTTGCTCAAGGGTACAACAGCAGTGTCCCCCACTGGGGATTGAACCCACAACCCTCTGGTCAAGAGTCCAGAGCCCTAACCACTACTCCACACTGCTGCCTCTATAACAGTACAGTGTTCTTTAAGAAACTCTCCACGTATTGGACTTCTGCAGACAGGCTCATCATCTTTGCACCCACTGCATTAAAAAAAAAAGTTCTCTCCAATTGAGTAGTTATCCATGAGGACCAGCAAATTGTATTTCTAAGAAGAAACAGCCTGATTACAATACAGATCTCTCAGGTGCAGCATGTTTTAACCACCCCTCTGCCTCTGGTGTGAAACAGCGCAGGGTTCTCTTACCGTGTTCTGGCCATGACGTTGTTCTTCTTGGGCTGCTGATTGACCGGGCTTCCCACGTTTCCATTCTTCAGGGACCCCTTTCTAGCCAGCTCTCTCTGTTTCTCTGAAACCACAGAACACACACCAGCGTTACAGCGGGTGGTGTACCGACCCATTGTGTATAGTGATATTAGCACACTGTACTGTTATAGAGGTGTGTATTATTTCTATTGTGATACATTCCAAAAGCACAGCTTTTACACAACTACTTGTAAGCACTGTGGAGAACGGTGCGAGGCATGAACCAGAAACCTTTTCCCCCAATATTGTGGTCAATGAGTAAAACCACAGAATTAGGCTGTTGCCCAACACTGAGTTATCATCAATTCTCTCAATCTGCCTTTACATGACTCTGAGCTAGTCTTGTGACAATGTGCCTTTTCAACCCTGCTAGCTCCAGTGACTCTGCATTCATATAGACAAAGGCAGTGGGTGGGACTGGAAAGGTAACAACAAACAGGCAGTGGGCCGCATACATAGTAACTGCTGTTTTCCCATCCATTGCAAAGGTTGCAAAGTATTTCTCAAGACACCGTTCACTTCTATGTTCACTGAGAAAACAAATTTATATATCACTTGTGATGAAAGCTGAATTCCCTGAAAATGGAAAGAAAACACAGCATGCAAGAAAACCTGTGCAGCATTGTACAGTGGCTGCATCTCAGAGAGTGTAAGGCTTTATAGTCATAACGCTGCCCTAAGAAAGCAGATTTGTACAGTGGCTGCATCTCAGAGAGCGTAAGGCTTTGGTCATAACGCTGCTCTAAGAAAGCAGATTTGTACAGTGGCTGCATCTCAGAGAGCGTAAGGCTTTGGTCATAACGCTGCTCTAAGAAAGCAGATTTGTACAGTGGCTGCATCTCAGAGAGCGTAAGGCTTTATAGTCTTAACGCTGCTCTAAGAAAGCAGATTTGTACAGTGGCTGCATCTCAGAGAGTGTAAGGCTTTGGTCATAACGCTGCCCTAAGAAAGCAGATTTCTACAGTGGCTGCATCTCAGAGAGCGTAAGGCTTTGGTCATAACGCTGCTCTAAGAAAGCAGATTTGTACAGTGGCTGCATCTCAGAGAGCGTAAGGCTTTGGTCATAACGCTGCCCTAAGAAAGCAGATTTGTACAGTGGCTACATCTCAGAGAGTGTAAGGCTTTGGTCATAACGCTGCCCTAAGAAAGCAGATTTGTACAGTGGCTGCATCTCAGAGAGCGTAAGGCTTTATAGTCATAACGCTGCCCTAAGAAAGCAGATTTGTACAGTGGCTGCATCTCAGAGAGCGTAAGGCTTTATAGACATAACACTGCCCTAAGAAAACATTATCATTGTGTGTCTGGCATAGCTTATTGCCTGAACTTGAACAAATTATTCTAGCCATGTACCATACACACGCAAACACAAGTCACAAGGGCAGGCACACAGACACATTTCAGAGCCATATTAAACACTTGTTGCTGTATGTTGTGTTGACAGCTGGGAGAGGCTCAGTCCTCATTAGTGAGTGGGACACCAGCAAACAGCTTGAATGCCTGCCAGCCCAGGCAGGAAGAAGGGATCTGGGAAACGAGCACCAAGGGGCGTCTCCTTCACCCTGTGCATGAAAAGCAGCGTCTCTCACTGCCCTGCTGTGTGCGAGGAAACACAAGCTTAACCAAGCAAACCGCACAGAACAGAAAACAAGCAACACAACTACTTCAGTGAGAGAAAAGTGGCTGCTACTGTTCATTACAATCCTGGCTCTATTTGTAAAGCTTCAGCTTTTGTTTTGATCAAAATAAATGCAGCTTGATAGTCTAGACTGCTGTTGCTTTACTTATATTTGTTATGAATACATATCATTAATGTTTTGTCTTTTAACAAAATAGTCTGTCATTAATGATCACTTGATCACATGTAGCACGATACATATTGTTATCATGACCTGCATATGGTGATACATATCAGATGGGGATTGCTTTTCATACATTTTCTATACCAGGTACCTCTTGTTTATTGTCTGAAGTGTACTGCCCTGTTAGTCCAAGGCTCAACCCTAATTACTCCGGTAAACACCAATAAGCAATCCTGTGACCCGCAACACTGTTGCAGTTAAGCTGTGGTACAGTGTTTGACTGCCTGCCAATGAGAAGTGAAAGCTGGAACACTGTGGGGTGTTTGACTCTGTGCTCTGCATGCAAAGCAGAGTCCTCAGCATAAAGATCTTTATTACTCATTAAAAAGTTATGAAAGAAACCCACTTTCTTTCCTAGGAGAAATTAGAGTTCCATGCTCAAACTGAAAGAAAAAAGCATAAGGATGAACTAGAATTCTAAATTCTCTCCTTCCAAAAGTTTACCAGTAAATTTGCACAGCAATTCTGCATTTATTGTGTACTTTTCCCATTGGTACAGCATACAGTATTTTGCATTTACCATAGTTTACCATGTTTTCTAAAATATTCTTTACCTTACCACTCTGGGCTTTACAATACTTACCTGCTTTGCCACACTTTATTACATTTTGCTATACTTTTATTACAGGGGTGGAAATACGACTCCTATTGCATAGCGGTTTGATCCATTCCTGGTTTTACTACGACTTTAATAAGACACACCTGAACCTGTTACCTATACAATGTGGGTAATCAAGCTCATAGTAAAACCTGAAATGAGTGAAAACACTATGCAACAAGTCTTACTTCCATCCCTGTACCATGGGGAACTTTTATAAGGGCTGTAAGACAGCTTTGGGTTCAGCTTGATAACTGTCAGATTGCCCCAGATCTTATTCAGTCCTGTGATACAGTACACTGCTATCTGATTCCAGTGTAGCAGTCCAGCTAGTCTTTGGAATACTGTAACAGGGGCAATGTTACATTATTTAATCTCATATTGTAAGCCTTATCCATGCAGAAGTATTGAAAGTGACATGTTTAACACTGGTATGCGAACCACATAACTCCATCCATTCAGTCAAATCAAAACTCACATGTTTCACTTCTACAAAGGTTTTAACAGTAAATGGTTTAAAAAAAAAAACCCTTCACATGGCAAACCCTGTCAGACTCTGCTGTTAACATACAGCACTTAGCTCCGGGTCAGGCTAGCAAATTGCTTTCCAATTCAGTTTTTTGTCTAAGACAAAGTTGTAGGATTAATGTGCAGAACAACCATTCTGATAAAACATATAAATACTGCAGATTCTTGTTGGAGACTTGTTAGACATAGTATCAGCGTTACATTTTTTTTGGAAGACAGAATATTGGTTTGGGTTTTAGAACTCTAAGGCCCAAATCTGTAAAGGGGAAAAACTGAGCGCAAAAAGCCCTGTAATGTGCGTGTTCAGTACGGCCGCGCTCAGCGTCAAAATAACCACCTGTTTTATAAGACTAATAAGGTGAAGCAGGCGATTCCGCAATCAACCAATTTAAATACCCCTCACCGCAATTAGAGATGGAGAATTACACACCTCTCACAATGAATAGCGGGTTTGGGTCAACACTGCATGTGTAGCTACACGTTCCAAAAGAAAATGAATGGCACACAAAGACCTCAGCCTGCTACTAGCCATGGTGATGAGGATGCTCGGAAAAACTGAAATTTATCAATATGGAAGTGGAGATTTTGGTACAAGCAGTACTTGTAACACATGAAGATGCGTTACAAGCTTGAATTACATCTCCAGGACAAAGGAATCAAATATGGAATGTGCGGTGGCTTCTTAATAAACAAATGTACCACTTCAGAGTTTGTAGACTAGGTTGCTTGTACATTACGACGCATCATCCAGTTATTGTCCTTTGCATATTAGTTCAGCTTCTTATTTCGTATAGAATAATTCCAGGCGTATAGACTTTTCAAACTTGATAAACAATACGTTTTATTTACTTACATCCATGGCAGTCAAACGGGTGGAAAATCCTTCCATTGTACAGCAATATGTTCAACAACATAACCATACAGCTTCATACGAACAGTCTTCAGTTTAACTACGACTTATATCTTCTTAAATTCTTGTGCAGTTACATCTCTCCTATTTCTTATGTATGTCTGTATTTCTGACTCTATGTATGACTTTAAAGCATATCTGCATGGTCTATAATATCGCTACATTATTCAGATGTGCCTACAACCAGCTGTACTGTATTTGCTCTAGCTACAAACTAACTGTGTCATCTGTCGCCTCTGTCCTTTTTTTTTACCGTTTTCTTTCAAACTCGAATTTAACAACACTGCCTGAACCAGTATTGTTAACTACCAGAATGCCATATTACAAAACATAAATTCTGTAGGCATTACTAAAATAACGGTGGAGGATGAGCCCTCACTGTATTACATGTATATGAGACTTTTTCTTTAGTGCGCCTAATCTCCTCCACCAGTCTTATAATAATGTCTACACTCCAGAAGTAAAGGCTCTCGTTAGAACCTTGCTTTGCCACTGTGGGGTGACCTTTTTAGGTGCTTCTAAGAACCTTTTTTTACATGGATTCTATATTCTCTATTTGCAGACTTTCTTTTTTGTCATGTAAGTTATGAAACATGTATTGAAAATTAGAGTTTGCAAAACAATACAGTATTATAAACCGCAATTTACAATCTGACTTGATCAGAAGGGTTTAAAAATTAGCCCTTTGCAAAATGTTATTAAATGTTTCTTTGTCCTTGAAAACGATGTCTCCTTCTTGCTGCAAACAAGTCTCCCACATCACTTTGCCTTTTACATAGCCTACTGTCTGAATGCAGCAAATTAACGCCTGCTTTTCAGAATTCTTAAAATAATCAAGCAAATGCAAGGTCCGCAATTACTGGCAGCTTTAATAAATTAGACTGAATATTTAATAGACCTAATTTGCAAAATCCCCTCCCAATTTTAGTGGTTTCGTTCAGAAACGCCCCAGAATTACATATGCACATACAAAATTACATATGCATATACAGAATAACATATGCATCAAGGGCTAAAGCGCACAGAGACATTGCCCCTGCAAATCACGTCTTAATTGCGTGTTTATGCCATTGCGTGTGTTTGAGAAAAATCCCATCCAAGAACTCAGAACCCTCAGTGCCCGTTTTACAGTTGTAAAACATGTGCAATCCTTTTATAAAACTATTATTATTATTATTATTATTATTATTATTATTATTATTATTATTATTATTATTTTCTTAGCAGACACCCTTATCCAGGGCGACTTACAGTTGTTACAAAGTATCACATTTCAAAGTATCACATTACAGATAAGAGCAGTTATAAAAGACAATAAAATCAGTAGTAAATAAGAGCAAATTCAAATGAGAGAAAACAAACACAGTAAATAATTACATTTGAGAGTGATTACGACTAAGAGCAGTTGAATTTAATATTTGGTTATAAGAGTAAATTCCATTAAGAGCAAGTAGTAAGTATAATAAATGGCTAAGAACGATTTTAAATAAGAGCAATTACAAAAACCGTGAATATGTGATTGGATCTGTACTCTGTGAGTACAGATACATACATCTACAGCCAGATCCAATCAGATTGGTTGTTTAATAAAGAACCGGAATGCCACTGAGTCAGTATGCGATTGCAACATAATACAAAAATATATTGTCAGCCTCATAATGCTAATTTATAGTGTATGGATTTTCTAAACATGTATTAGTAGTAAACTAAATTGAGGCTTTTACACGTTTCTCTTATACTGTACCGGAGTCTGCAGTGTATTAAAATGTTTTTTTTTTTGTTTTGTTTACAAACGAGAGGAGGCCATTCAGCCCACCTTGCTCATTTGGTTGTTAGTAGCTTACTGATCCCAGAATCTCATCAAGTAGCTTCTTGAAGGATCCCAGTGTGTCGGCTTTAACAACATTAATGGGGAGTTGGATCCAGACTCCCACAATTCTCTTGGTAAAAAAAGTGCCTCCTATTTTATGTTCTGAATGCTCCTTTATCTAATCTCCAGTTGTGACCCCTGGTCCTTGTTTCTTTTTTCAGGTTGTAAAAGTCCCCTGGGTCGCCACTGTGTCAGGTGCTGCTCTAGTTCAACACACAATAAGCTGCGTGAGAGATGTGCTATTCAGGAGCAATCAAGGTAGAGAAGAAGGATGTGAGTGACTTCACAAGGTGCAGGATCGTGGGTGCCTGTGTGATCTGCTTGTCTCTAAACTGAGTGCCTTGACCAGCATGTCCATCATGACAGTCTCTCAGGAGTCCCTCGAATGGCAATGTGTGATCCGCTTGTCTCTAAACTGAGTGCCTTGACCAGCGTGTCCATCATGACACGTCTCTCAGGAGTCCCTCGAATGGCAATGTGTGATCCGCTTGTCTCTAAACTGAGTGCCTTGACCAGCATGTCCATCATGACAGTCTCTCAGGAGTCCCTCGAATGGCAATGTGTGATCCGCTTGTCTCTAAACTGAGTGCCTTGACCAGCGTGTCCATCATGACACGTCTCTCAGGAGTCCCTCGAATGGCAACGTTTGCAGGAAACCAGCACTCCAGGCGTGATAATCTTTCCATACTGCCAAACACATACAGAATACCATATAGGGAAGAGGCTGTGCGCTACAAGCTGACATCAACTGCAGTAGGACGCTCTGACCTTGAAAATGAAAATCAGCTTGTATCTTACACGGCACCCAATACCATACTATCATTTCTTTTAATTATAGTTCAATAAGAAGAATTAAACAGTACAGACAATTTTAATGTGACACAATTTCCATCTGTTACAAGCTATCAGATGCAAGATCCTTATTCTATTTTTTACTCTTGTTCAGATAAAATCCCTTAACTCAAGCCCTATCATTGAGGTCAGATGGTACCATTGACAACCCCCTCACATACAGTACAGTACAACCTGCTGATTGTAGTTTTCCAGCACGCAGTGCCCCGCTAGGCGCATGCTTGTGACCTCCACAGCAGTGGTTAGTATTCCAGCAGTGACTGGTGAGTAATGAGCTCTGTCAGCTCTGAAAGGATGGCTTTTTATTCCCAGCATCGCAGTAACACAGGACGCTCAGACCTGAGATTTTGGTGCTGCTGTGTGTTGCATTAGAACTGTGTTTAAGTGCCAGCTCCCACATTGCTGCCTTTACTTATTTATTCAGAGAGAGTTTCTCAAACACAGCCAGACACAGAGCCAGTATTGCGGATAGTGGCTCCTGCAGCTGCTATAGCACAGCAGTGTTTCCAAAACAGCACCACTACAAGCTTACAGTGACCCTGCTATATCAGACCCGAGGTCACTACAAGCTTACAGTGACCCTGCTATATCAGACCCAAGGTCACTACAAGCTTACAGTGACTCTGCTATATCAGACCCAAGGTCACTACAAGCTTACAGTGACCCTGCTATATCAGACCCGAGGTCACTACAAGCTTACAGTGACCCTGCTATATCAGACCCGAGGTCACACTCAATAATCTTGGGTAATGTTATCCTAGTTAAGGTGACAGAAGATTAATCGAATCTGTAAAACCAGCCATCAACCATAAGATTCCCAAGTAATTCTAAGAGGAAAACTTCCATAAGACTAAAAATCATGCAGCTGTCCTTGGTGCATCTGGGTGCTGCCTGTTGGAAATGTGTTTAGATGCATGGTGCAGACTCACCTATTTTCATCTGCAGCGGGGACGGCTTGTAATTGATGGCCACGGTCTCCCCCTCTCGTGTGTCTGAATCGCCCTCGGAGACGGATGAGGCCGCCGGGTCCTGTTTGAAAACACATCAATAACAGGGCCGTGTTAATATGGTGTGTTCAGTGGGAACATGTCCTGCAGGGGGCAGAGTACTGGGAGACAGTCCTGCTTATGAGAAAGGATTTGGGCTGGGGGAACACGTTGAGCATCTCAGGCCTGGTTTCAATGGTGCAGTAAACTCACTGAATACTGTAGTCACTTCAGTACCTTAAACAGAGTTGTGTTTTGAAGCAAGTGCAGAGACACATTTCTGAAAAAGAAAAACATATACTGAACATCAAAAGAAAATGATCACTTATATTTGGATAAAATTCACTACATGTGATCGAAAAATGACAAACTCTGTTTTAGAGCAGGTGCAGAGACTTTTTATTGTGCTGATTAACAACAGACATCACGAAGATGCTGCAAAATGATCTGTCGATCTTGGGCAGGTGTTGTGACTCTTGGTCTCCCAGTTCGTGGCCTGTCATTGACAGAGTGTGTCTGGTTATACCGTCTCGCCAGGTTTGAAATCGCCAGCTGTGAGCACCCAAGACTGTGAGCCACAGTACGCTACCCTAGTCCAGCCTCCAACATGCCGAATGCACGAAGGCGCTGCTCTCTTGGCAGACGTGGCATATTGTTTTTTTTCTGTGATTTTCTTTATTGCTTTTATTCAAGCTTGCAATTCAACAGCCGACTTCAGTCAGTCACTCAAGCGTGTCATGATGGAGTGATTAAAAAGAAACCAAAACATTTCATCAATGTCCATCATTTATATACCTTATTTAAAAAATAAATGTGTTTTAAAAGTAATAAGTTTATTTTGATGCTTGGTATGTATTTTGACAGTATAGCTAACTACAGTACACAGGGAAAAGAGGATGAAGAAGGAAATGCATGAGCTCTGTAACTGGCTCCTTTGTACAGTGGTTAAGCCTCTGGGCTGGGAAGGACTAGGTACCGAGTTCACGCCCTGGTCTCAGTCTGGGAATTCGGGGTGCTTTGTCCTGTTGGTCACACTTTGGAGTTCAGAACAGAGGTGCTATGAGGTCACTTCAACACCAGGAAAACTACTTTTATTAGTTTCAGAAAACTTAACCTTGCACTGAATAGGTGTAACTTAGAAAAAAGCATTCATGTTCAGTCAGACAGATCTGCTTTGTTTGTTTGTGGATGCTGAGTGAATAACAAACACTGCTGTTTACTGCAGAGCGAGGTTCGTGCAATCATGAGATTAAAAGAACACTCAATACTTCACCTTGAAGAACCACTGCTCTCTGTTTTAGCTCCCAAGTGAAGGACATTCTGGCTTCAACGCTTGCACTTAAGAGGACATTTCACTGTGATTTAAAAACTCACCAAAAGCACACATTTTATTTCTAAAAGCTGCTGCTGCAGATGGTTCATTTTGTCCTGACAGGCAGCCAAATGCATCTAACGCTCAGACTCAATGAGGAAATAAAGAAATCAATCCTGAACCGGTCTTGGGATGATCTGCGCAGACTCTGGGACTCTGAACTGTGCCCCTGCTTCCAGACCAGCAATTAGGGAGACAGCAATTACACTCAGATCTAAACAATAAAGTGCTACCACTTGGAAACACTCAATCAGGAGCACTTCAATTTCAAGACATCGAGCTGATGCGATCAGGGATTAAAGCTGGATTTACACGCAGTGAAGTGCCAGCCGCCACACTGCTACTGCACCTTTACTTATTCATTCAGAGACAGTTTCTCAATAGCAGCCAAACTCACAGACAGCACTTAGTAATGTGGCTCCTGCAGCTGCTACACTACAAGCACAGTACCATGTTTCCCAACTAGCATCACAGCAAGCTTACCCGTATAAAAGTTTACCACAGTATTTCTGCAGTTTCACCATGCTTTTCTCATTGCATACAGTATACTATGCATTTACCACAGTTTATTCTGGATTGCCATGTTTATGAATATGCTTTATACCTTGCTGTTCTTTACAATGCTTTCCATTGCTTTACCATGCCTTCGCTTTTACTATAGTAAACTTTTCTAAGGGATAGTGACCCTTCTACTGTAGATCGCTTGTACGGCAACTGAAACAGTTTATGAGATATTAGCAGTGGCGGCAACAATGGGCTTACTAAAACGTATAGGAATGTATAAAAGACAGTTCTCTGAAACGCTGGTGTAGTTTTTTTACTGAAGACTCTTCTATGTCACACAGATCGTTAGAGAGAGAGTGGCTGAATTGGCAGTAAATCGGAACTCCCGCTCTGCAGCTCTAACATGGAGGGCAGCGCTCTCGTCTACCCATGCATCTACAAACAAAACAGTAACTCAATACCAGCACGTTGCTCTGTGAGCTTTCACACAGTCCTGCTGGAGATCTGCATTGTGAGGACAGGGTTAATTCAGAGCCTCATACACATAATTACACACCATTTCACTGCAGGAGTCTTCAAACCAACAGTATTTCACCAATAACCCGCTGTTGAGGTGAGACAAGAAATGCAGAGGGACTCAGGAGGACCGTGTTGCTGCAGGGACACATCCTGATATCCCTCAGACTCATGAGGGCATGAATTGAATTAACCAGACTGAATTAAAACAGTAATTATGGAATTATTTAGGCAATAGAACCTTGACGAGAGGGCATTCCATTCTGGTAAGAGCAGACAAGGTCAACTGCCCGGTTAATGCAAGATAATCAGAGTTTAATGTGATTAATAACTGGTAAAGGCTGCCTTTAGCGTTATGGCAAACAGTTTAAATCTCCACTTTACAAATTGATTTGCTTTTTCAATGCTTTGCTTTCCTTCTGAATGTCCCGTGGTCTGGGATGCCCGTAGCTGAATAAGGAAGACAAGAGGCCAATATTCAATGAAGGGAATATAAAAGTACCTTGATGGCCAGCAACGGTAACCTCCGTTCCAAACCCTTGAATTGTATTTCCACAGATAATCCCTCTGCATCTTTGATCCTCCCCACCGCTGTGCAAACCTCTTCTAGGGATAAACGCATCCTTAATTGAGCAGCGCGTCCCATCATTTGTTTGCCAGCTGATAAGAAACATGCAGTGATTTTCCAAGCCCTCCATGTCAATACTCTTTCTAATATCAGCTGAGCTGCACAGAGCTCCCTCTTCCTATCCAAATACTCCATTTACTCTTTGAAAATGGGAATTTACAACCTGCGCTATCATAAGGAAAACACATTTGAGATTTATCATATATTACAATAATAATATGTTCCATTACCCTGGCTTTCCAGCACCCTAGCCTTCAGTCTAATGAGAATAAGAAGAAGGCATTACAGTAAAAAACATAAAACACACACTGCACAAGCCAGTTTAAGAGTGCACTTTTAGGTATCAAATGGATAATAAACTACTTCAGGGTCTGGGTGGAGATTTAATTGGTTCAACTAAACAATGTACACCAGGGTTGGAACAAAGACCAGGAGTGGAAGTGCCAACTTTGGAAGGAGCCTTTTTTCCCATCAAAATGTGCAGGCCAAATAGGTGTTAGCTCCAATGTTTACATCAGTGGTACTCAACTCTGGTCCTCAAGATCAATTCCAGTCCTGGTCTTTATTCTAACCAAGGCCTAAATTAGTTAATTGGGGATTTCTGATTGGTTACAAACATTCCAAACATACAAGTTTAAACTTTTTACTTGTGTTGATTGATGACATTTAAATGTTTAATTGTGTTTAATAAAAATGTAAACGTTTAAATGTGTTGAATAATACAGTTTAAATGTTTAATTGTGTTGAATGATGACATTTGAACATTTAAGAAATTGAACTGAAGCTACCTTCCTTAAAACATACTGGAGTTCCAGAGTTCCTTTTGGGGAGAAGTGGGGAAGACTGGAGAGCAGCACTGCCTATTACTAGTGTGCCCATACAGTCGTTACACGTGGCACTGCCATCAAAGGAAATGAGAGCCAACAAAACAATCCCGGAAAATAACAGTAGGGCTCACATTGTCCTACATGAAAGACACACACATTATGGTAACTGTGGATGTGTTTTGTAGTGAGACACTAAAACAGGCAGGTCTTGAGAAAAGCAGTGGTTACATATTTTGTTCTCTGACAGTGGTTAAAAAGTCTAAAACCACAACTGTAGACGCGCCCGGCTCTTTTGCATTGTGATTAAGACACTCGCTTGTGATTGATAACTATAATATGCAAGTATGCTTTCAGGCATTCACTCTGGATACTGGATTACAGTGATGAATTTGTGCCAGGTTCATTCATTCATTTCCTTAATTGTCTAAATTCAAAAATACAATACTTTAAAATAACATACTGTACATAACTGAAGTATATGTACAGAAAGTACTACTTGGTTTCCGGGAGGTTTGGGGGTAATGTAAGCCCTACTGCTGCAGAATTATATTGCGGGTTAAGATAAAAATATCAATAAACTTGAACAAACAGTGGTTTAAAAGTATTCAGTGTCAAAAATGACCATGTGCACATCATGCAAAGAAAAACCAATTCTGTACTACTGTGCTATACAAAGGAGTGTTTCTCTTCTGTTTGTAAAGCTCATTTGATGGGTGTACCAGGTTTATTTTACTCCTCACAGACTTCTTTAATGTACAGTAACATGTACTAATTTTGAAATTATTACCACACTATAAAATTGCTGCAGACCCACTTGGTGATTTTGTTGGTACGGTATACTGTGGACTCCACTCTGTAGATGGAAAGATGACCTGTACTGTACACACTCAATACAAATGGGTGTACAGAAGCTTGGTCAGGGCCAGTGACCCTGATCAGTCATCACGTTACGCCAAAATAATTTAATAAGCACCCCTTCAGCATGAATTACATCAGGGATCTGTACGCAATTACTGCTGGGTTTCACAATAACAAGGAGGGCTCTGAACAGAGACTGGATGAGATATCTACTAAGCAATTAAGATAAATTGCATACTGATAACTTGTGCTGTCACGCCAGGTATCATTTGGAATGTCATAAACAGGGTACTGCACTGTGCTATTTCTGAACTCCCCAAGTGTCAGGTTGGTACAACCTGTTTTTATTTTAAGTGTGAATCAGGTGCTGAACCTTTTCTTGAACCTTTTCTTGTACCTTGCTTCACATGCCCTGCCCCTAGACTGTATTTATAAAACTCTGCTTATTTCTGGTCCTGCTATATTTGTACTTGTCTTGCTGTGTGGTTGTGTACTGATGCTGTTACTCACTGCAGTTCCAGGGCTGGTCTTTGAAAGGCAGATGCAGATTTCAATTAAGAATTTAATTGCTCTGAACCCTAACCAGATGTGATCTGGAGGAGCTGCTCCATATCACATGCCAGCGCAATAAAAAGCATTGCAATGCTGTGCTAAACTGTGCAAGATACAGAATTCCTTACACATCTGCAGATGATATGCACCCTGGTGTTCCTCGTGATCACCTGCTGACACTGCAGTCAGATGTATGGATGCTACATCCAGTGGTATGGGTGCTACTGTAGTAATATGTTGTGCAGTTTGGGCTTTCCTGGCCGGGTCATCATTGTAACTGGTTTCTTACCTGGCTAAACAAATGAATTGATTGAAATGGTACCTAAAAGCTCAACATGGCCCTGGGTTTCTGACACAACATAGTGGTTCCTGACCTTTATGTAGGATTTCACCTTCAGTAAGAAGTAAATTTGCTGTTTATTACTGTAATAATAAAGATCCTTTTGTTTTCTGAAGAACTCTATTCTGTTTCTTCACCAATATTGTCTTACCTTGTATATATATATATACATAATTTTATGATGCATAAGTCCTTTATTTTTTTGTTAAAATAGGCTAAGCAGCCACAGGGATACTGGGGAAAAAACATTTACTGTATAAAACTGCAGTTGACAAATATTTTTTCAAATTATTTTTTCAAATTAGCCTTTTTACAAATACTACAACTGCAAATGAATAAATAATAATAATAATAATAATAATAATAATAATAATAATAATAATAATAATAATAATAATAATTTGTTACACTATCTAAATTATTTGTAATTATTTAAAACATTTCGTTCCTTCTTCATAGAACCGAGAGGTGTGTTGTTGATTGTTGATTCCCACTGACTTTGTTACAGGGGAAAACTCGTCATCCCTTCACTGGTCATTTTGACGTCACCGAGCACGTGGATCTCAAGCACAATAGAAAGAAAGAAACCCTGATGTATGGGTAAGTAAGCTGGGTTGAGTTGAGTGGGGGACGGAGGGGGGTGATGCTGGGACGCCAGAATCACTGTTGAGCCCTCTTGAGGTGTCGTGGGCTAGTAGATGAAACACAGAGGATGGAAGGTGCCCACTTGATCCAGACGGTTGTCATGCTGATGCGTTGGGGATACTGCACTGTGGTTGATCCCCGGAGCCAACATCACAGCCGTTGTGTGTGGGGAGGCAAAATAAGCTGATCCCTGGAGCCAGCATTACACTTCAGCCATCAACACCAGGCAGAAGGATATCTACATCATCATATGGAAGGAAACGCCAATGGATGGAGATAAAGATGGATCACATTAGTTTACTGTAAAGCTACGTCTTAGTTGGTGCTTATCTTGGCGAGAGCCGAGTTCAAATCAGCATGAAGTTTTAACATCTACTCTCATGTAATGGAACCCTAGATGGTATGTGCAAGCATTTAGACCTAAGCCGGCTCAGGGCACAACCGCAGTGTAAACGCTACGTGAAAAATGATAAGAATCTCCACAATCAGCGGGACATGAGTCGGATTAGGTCCAAGGTGGCAGTGTAGACGCAGCAAAAGGATCCAAAAGTTTCTGCCTGAACAACATGACTAGATGCCCGCTCCATACCCTCACCACGCTCTGTGTGAAGAAGTGTCTCCTTCCCTCTGTCATTATAAAGAAAGAGCAGAGTGTTCCCACAAGCCGGTTACTGCACGCTATGATCAACACTGCATTTCAATTACAGAACTACAGTACAGATATGAACCTCATTTCATTTTACCCAAAGGGTTGTTTGTAACCTTTTACTGCATCCCATTCAATATCCAATTAAATAATTCCATTAACCACCTCACGGTAATTAACAAATAATTACATTTCTCATTATCATTTTCTCAGGCATGGTACACAAATGCAGTGAAGCTGAACTGATTTCAAATGATTTAGAAAGTTAACCTGGCATGGCACATCTGTAACCTTCCTTGCAAACAGATTTATTTTTTCATCCTGATATTTCACAGAATTACTCAGCACAGGACAAGCTGGTGTTAAAAAAAAAAAAAAAAAAAATGTAACTGTCAGTCATTCCCTGCATGTCAATTATGCAAAGTCTTGGTTCACACTGCGCTCTGCACAGGCAATGTTAATGTGTAGCGCTCTAAAAGTTGGTCAGTTTCATCCATGTCACCAAAGTAATTTAACCGGAACAGGTTTTTTTTGTATGCCATTACTGTATATCTATCAACTGCACAAGATTTGTACTGCTGATATCTTGCGTCTTTTGAACAATTGCACAGGGGTTTCAAATAGTCTCCACCCTCTTCCGTCCATGAAGAGAAACTGCCAAGATATCAAACTGATTGTTGTAGACGGCACTTTGGTGGCACCACCGCTATTGAGCAATGTCTTGCTCAATAGCGGCTCAATGGAGGCTGTGTGGTCCAGTGGTTAAAGAAACGGGCTTGTAACCAGGTGGTCCCCGGTTCAAATCCTATCTCAGCCACTGACTCATTGTGTGACCCTGAGCAAGTCACTTAACCTCCTTATGCTCCGTCTTTCGGGTGAGACGTAATTGTAAGTGACTCTGCAGCTGATGCATAGTTCACACACCCTAGTCTCTGTAAGTCGCCTTGGATAAAGGCATCTGCTAAATAAACAAATAATAATAAAATAATAATATAAGAATCTAAGAAAATGTACAAACGAGAGCAGGGCACTCGTCCTGTCTAACCTCGCCTGGTTCCTAGTAGCTGATTGATCTCAGAACTTTGTCAAAATGATCCTGCCTCAACAACATGACTAAGTAACCTGTTCCATACCCTCACCAATCTTTGTGTGAAGAAGTGTCCCCTTCAACAATATGACTAAGTAACCTCTTCCATACCCTTGCCACTCCCTGTGTGAAGAAGTGTCTCCTTCAACAACATGACTAAGTAACCTGTTCCATACCCTCACCAATCTTTATGTGAAGAAGTGTCTCCTTCAACAACATGACTACGTAACCTCTTCCATACCCTCACCAATCTTTGTGTGAAGAAGTGTCTCCTTCAACAATATGACTAAGTGACCTCTTCCATACCCTCACCAATCTCTGTGTGAAGAAGTGTCTCCTTCAACAACATGACTAAGTAACCTCTTCCATACCCTTGCCACTCTCTGTGTGAAGAAGTGTCTCCTTCAACAACATGACTAAGTGACCTCTTCCATACCCTCACCAATCTTTATGTGAAGAAGTGTCTCCTTCAACAACATGACTAAGTGACCTCTTCCATACCCTTGCCACTCTCTCTGTGTGAAGAAGTGTCTCCTTCAACAACATGACTACGTAACCTCTTCCATACCCTCACCAATCTTTGTGTGAAGAAGTGTCTCCTTCAACAACATGACTAAGTGACCTCTTCCATACCCTCACCAATCTTTGTGTGAAGAAGTGTCTCCTTCAACAACATGACTAAGTGACCTCTTCCATACCCTTGCCACTCTGTGTGAAGAAGTGTCTCCTTCAACAACATGACTACGTAACCTCTTCCATACCCTCACCAATCTTTGTGTGAAGAAGTGTCTCCTTCAACAATATGACTAAGTGACCTCTTCCATACCCTCACCAATCTTTGTGTGAAGAAGTGTCTCCTTCAACAACATGACTAAGTGACCTCTTCCATACCCTCACCAATCTTTGTGTGAAGAAGTGTCTCCTTCAACAATATGACTAAGTGACCTCTTCCATACCCTTGCCACTCTCTGTGTGAAGAAGTGTCTCCTTCAACAACATGACTACGTAACCTCTTCCATACCCTCACCAATCTTTATGTGAAGAAGTGTCTCCTTCAACAACATGACTAAGTGACCTCTTCCATACCCTCACCAATCTTTATGTGAAGAAGTGTCTCCTTCAACAACATGACTAAGTAACCTCTTCCATACCCTCACCAATCTTTATGTGAAGAAGTGTCTCCTTCAACAACATGACTAAGTGACCTCTTCCATACCCTCACCACTCTCTGTGTGAAGAAGTGTCTCCTTCAACAACATGACTACGTAACCTCTTCCATACCCTCACCACTCTCTGTGTGAAGAAGTGTCTCCTTCAACAACATGACTACGTAACCTCTTCCATACCCTCACCAATCTTTATGTGAAGAAGTGTCTCCTTCAACAACATGACTAAGTGACCTCTTCCATACCCTCACCAATCTTTATGTGAAGAAGTGTCTCCTTCAACAACATGACTAAGTAACCTCTTCCATACCCTCACCAATCTTTATGTGAAGAAGTGTCTCCTTCAACAACATGACTAAGTGACCTCTTCCATACCCTCACCACTCTCTGTGTGAAGAAGTGTCTCCTTCAACAACATGACTAAGTGACCTCTTCCATACCCTCACCAATCTTTGTGTGAAGAAGTGTCTCCTTCAACAACATGACTAAGTGACCTCTTCCATACCCTCACCAATCTTTGTGTGAAGTGTCTCCTTCCCTCATCCTAAGTCTATCTCCACTTAATTTACAACTGTGTCTTCTGGTCCTGGTCTCTGTACTGCGCATAATGCACTGGTCTAAGTTAACAATTTTAACTCCTTTCAAGACTTGAAATAATACGTCAATTATCTACTCAGGGATACCACGATAATTATTAAGAGAGCGGTCTGAGTGCGTCTGTAAAAACTGATAACCAACATCCCAGTTCCATGCACCACAAAGCAGCAGTTAGGAGAACGCTGTGAGGACTTTGATTGCTGCTGACTGGGACAGATCAGATCAACTGGAAGAAAATGGGATTCCCCTAGTAATGGGACTAGTGTACCACACAGCCCTGCAAGCAGGAGAACAAGTATTTTTGTCAAGGTTATCACCCCAGAATGTCCTCTTCTACAAAATGAACCTTTGCTTGAAATACAGGGCAGATCACTCCATACCAATCCTGATACCCAAATACTTGTTCCGTCTCCAGCTCTGAACTGCCGGTGGCACCATCTGCACTTTTAAACCGGCTCCATTATAACCAGGCATGGCAGTGCTGAAGACATCCTGCAAATGTGCTTTCAGACATTCACTGCCAGTTTTTTTTCTCTTTTTTATACCTGCATTTTCTATGTGTTTGTTAAGAGTGAGTCTGTGCTCCCTTTATCGGGAGAGTGTACTGTGTAGGACTGTCCAAAAGCTGCCTGCAGCTTTCTGATTGGGAACTACTGTACCTTGAAAAACAGAGTCTGGTCTAAAACTCTACACAGAGGGGGCACTGCCTTTCAGTATGGGGGCCACCACTGGGGCAGTCTTCATCTCTACTTTAACCACAGAAGATACTTTTACAGGGATGGAAGTAAGACTCCCATTGTAAAGCAGTCTGATCCATTCCTGGTTTTACTATGAGTTTAATAAGACACACCTGAGCTTGTTTCCTGTACCCTGTGGCTAATTAAGCTTGTATTAAAACCTGGAATGGGGGGAAACTGCTATGCAATAGGAGTCTTATTTCCATCCCTGCTTGTAAATGTAAAAATATGTACGTTTGACCTCGGTATACCTTAGACACCCAATGCAGAAGAGGAAGAGAGCTAGCTACAGTAGCTAAGAAGTATGGTGCTGCACTTCAGGACCCTGTGAAGACTGCCGCACAGTGCAATCTAAATTAATGTTAGCAGGTTATGAATGCACAACAGGTGTTTGTATTGTGTCAATCACTTCAGCAGAGGATGTCAAGATGCTACCCTGTGTTCTCTTTCCAGGCTGGATCCATCACTGGTTTCATTTAGGAGAGGAAAGTAATCAGAGTGTCATAACTGTACATGGCAGTGAGAAATCTCTTACACAGGAATAATTATCCAGTCATGACTAGGAATCTATTCTGAACATCATTTGGCAGAATCAGCATGATCAAGTGCATGACAGCAAAACTCACATGGCTGCAATATGGTTTTACAGGGCAGAGGCTGGGTGTGAACTGGCGACTACTATGCAAAAACAGACAGACAGTCTGTATTTTTTTGGTTATAGAGCTTTTAACCACATCTCACCTACAGGAAACAGAATACACAACCGAATTGCGTCACACAGCACTGCCCATTGCAATGGCAGCCATATTAGGTCACTAGCGCTTTTACTGCAAGTCTCAAATGGTACTCCTTTTCTAAAAAGAGGACTGTTGGGGGATTCTGCTTCTGCTATAGGAGTACATTCTACAGTGGAGTAAAACGAAACAGCTCATGAACATTCGCTGGAGTCAGTTTTTAAAACATTCTATTTATTTCATTTTCTGCAGTCCTAAGGTTAACTGACAGTGTTTTCTTGGTCATTACCAAACCTGTAATTGAATGTCAGCAGCCCCAGAGTTTACCCAAGCCAGTAACTAATGCACAGGAAGCGTGAAAGTGCTTTGCTCCATCTTCAGAAATGCAAGAATCCAAAAGCTTGTGGGGACTGAACCTATACTGGCTATAGCAGTGGTGGTTAAAGCTCACTCCTCGTTTCCTAGCTGCCCCCCCAGATAGATACAGGGGCCAATATGTTTCCGTCTAGAGGCAAATTGCCCCCTTTGTAATGAAATGCATTACATGGGCCATTTGCCTACTGTGGAAAACTCGGCCCAGGTTCAGGTACAGCATTCCTGAAAAACAGCAACAGAGGTCAAACAGACAGGAGCTCTCTGAATAAGTCCTGAGAGCATGAGAAGCTCCTGTGCTTAAAGAACAAGGACAGAATTATCTTGTGAGCGCACACTGTATCTCCCTCGAGATGCATAGAGTACTCTCATAATGCAGCTCTGTGCAGTGATGTTTAATAAAAAACATTATGTTTAGAGTAAACAGGGCTGTAGCTGCTGGTAGCCTCTGACTGCACACAGCAGGTAAACATACACATCTCTCCACATGCTGTACTGTACAGGGCTGCATTCATCATCAAGTCTTTCTATGGTAAATCATCTCGAAATGAATCAGAGCAAAAATATATCAGATCCCATGTATTATTGAATATCCAAAGTGCAATGAATCTGTCTCACATTCAGGGAGTGTGCATGCCATGCTGTCAGCTCATTACTATATATACTGTACCGCCTCTGTTCTTTAAATTACTCAAACGTGCAGTTGTGTGTAAGACTGCAGGTGTACAACATTGAATTGCATACCAAAACGACTGTAAAGAAATACTGAATATGAAATACAGTGTCCAACGCTGTACACTTACTCCAATGCCTGCATATTTCCAACAACGGTAAAATGTTTAGGAACAATCCGAAACATATATTAAACATTTCACTCTAAACTATTAACATTCAAACAGCCCTCACATTCATGTCAGGAAGATGGGCCGCTGCATGCTTTTTCAAACCAACCTCTGTTATGGCTTTTAGATATCTAAACACACACACCTGGGTAACTAACTTCATTTAAGAAAATCTGCTTTTCTTTGAGAATTTTTTTTAAGCCCAAGTCATGTTTTGTTGATTTCTCTGTTAGTTTTGGTTGGTGGTGACAATGCTACTGTACATACACCACAATCTAACCACACTCATGCTGATAACCAACATTATTATTTAACTGCAACATGGTACATAGTAACACAGGCTGCACAATCTGTTTTCCTAGATGTTGGGTGAAATGGTTATAGTAAATGTCAAATTCAAATCAGACAATACAATCAGGCTTGTTGCAAAGTTGTTAAAAAAGAATTAGAAAATGGATCGGAGATTTCCTTTAACCTCATTGGTCAATATGAGGTCCCAAATCTCTGGTAAAAGACCTTCAATGTTATCGTTCAAACTATGTTTAATCTGTGTTCCAAATCAGTATGCCAAAAAATACGTAAATACAGTATTAATTCATGTATTTGACCTTGTTTCTGCTTGCTGAAAGAAAATGACACAGGCACAGTGCTCTCTTCTCTAACAAATCCAAGAGACTTTGAATAAACTTTCTGAACACACTGTGAACAAGTTACTGATCAAAGAGCACGATCAGCATTAACACATGTAGGCTACTAAATATTTTAATTACTTTTTTTTTTTTTTACTTTCGCTAATAAATGTTATCACCTGAAGGTTTAAAATTGGATTTAGCTGAAGACGATATTAATTGTGAAAGATTCTGCCACGCCAGTGAGCATTAAGATCACCTGGCATGAAATTGTGTTGAAGGTAGAAGGCAGCTAGATAGATCTATAGCCAACAATAGCATCCTGAGAAACAAGTTCCTAGTGGTTTGAAACCTGGGCAGCAGTGAAAGCTAGAAGGTAGAGGATGCTCAGTCCACTGTAATGAATAGGAGCAGTCAGGATTGAACTCACTAATCCTCCAGCGCCCAAACAAGGACTCAATGAGTAGGTGCAGAAAGAGTTTTATATTAGTCTGGTCTTTATATTACCGTATCTCTCCCTTATTGCTGCTCCCTCAGCTCATAAGGGAAACTACTACTAGAGGTATTAGAGTCTGTTTAATTTCCTAAGCATACCAACTTTAAGAAGAAATGAAGGAAGGAGAAGCTTCTTCACACAGAGTGGTGAGGTTATTGAATGGGTTACCTAGCCATGTTCTTGATGCAGAAAGTTTTAAGATCAATTAGCAGCAAGGAAAAGGAGGCGCATAAATGAGCCGAATGGCCTCCCCTCATTTGTAAATGGTCTTGTGTTGTTAATAAAACCATTTTAACCTTTAACATATTTAAACTATTTTTTAACCAATTTGAAAACCTACATATATTATTTTTAAATTACATGTTACTTATACTATAAGACATTACTGCACATGAGTAACTAGCACACAGGGGCCTAAAGGGTTAATGTCTGCTCAATAATAATAATAATAATAATAATAATGATAATAATAATAATAATAATAATAATAATAATAATAATAATAATAGGGTCATTCCATATGAAACCAATCACCAAAACCTTGCCCTCCTTTGATTTGGAGAACAATTTCCATGCAGGTTTGCCTTCGGGGGAAGTGGTCACAGTGTAAATTTTAGGCCTGAGTGACATCCCGTTCATGAGATACAGCTCATCAAAGTTGACCCATTTTGAACCCCTCTCCCAGCCTTTCCATGGTCATAACTTCCTCCATGAACGCATGGACCAGTTTCTCTGCATCAACAGCTGTAAGGGAGGATCTTAGTCGGGCAATGTTGCGCAGATGGAAAAAGGAAATCTTGGTGGTATTTTTAACATGGGACTCAAAAGAAAGTACCGAGTCAAAGATCACACCAGCGCAACATACTTCAACCCCATCAATTTTTAGATTGACACTACCCACTTTATGAAGCTGCTGGGGAGAACCAGTTAACATCACCTCAGTTTTATCACAGTTTAATTTAAAAAAAATATTTTGCATCCAAATTTTAATATCAGACTAGAAAAATCAAGATTTGACTCATTTTTTTGCGTATCGTCGGCATAGAAATGAAAATTAATTCCATGGCTGCAAAGTATTTGAGCTAAAGGTAGAAGATAAATACAAAAAAGAAGAGGTCCCAGTCCAGAGCCCTGTGGAACACCAGCATTGTTTCTGCCTTCTATCAATTAGGTAGGATCGAAACCATTGGAGTGCAGTGCTGGAGATGCCTACATAATTCTCAAGACGGCCCAGTAAAACCTCATGATCAACTGTATCAAATGCTGCTCTCAGATCCAAGAGGAAAAGTACATTAATAAGGCCAGAATCAGCAGCTATCAAAAGGTCATTTAGTACCTTCACCAGGGCCATCTCTGTGCTGTGCTTGGCTCTAAAACCTGATTGAAATCATTCGTAGAGGTCATTAGACAGCAGACGATTTTGAAGTTGACGTGCCACTACCAATTCTAAAGTTATGACCTAAATTATGATGTAAAGGTAGGGTGGGTGTCCAAATCAGGTCAATGAACACATGTGAGCCCCACCTGTGGAGAGCTTGATCGGAATAATCAGTTTGTGCAGTACATACCAACATTGGCAATTTAAAACCTTTAATCTAAATTCCAAAGGGGTAACGTTCCATTCATTAATCACTCAACACCCCCGGAAACTACTTTTCTAAAATCTAAACAGTGTCTGTCCAGAGCTCGGAGTCTGTGTCCATCAATATCCACTAGTGCTGCCCCAGAACTGTCACTCTGCTGGCTCAGGCACAGACGCAGTGAACTGTAGTGGCTCAAACCCAACCAAACATCCAGTCCACCCGGAGGAATCCTGACACGCATCACGACAGCCGAGTCGGGGTCAGAATCGAAAACGCTTCAATGAAAATAAGCTGACCTGTGGCTTGATGCTGGAGGGATGTGATGGTGTTTCAGCTGCATGACAGGGGCATTGACGGAAGTGGTCAATATGCTATTACAATTTAACCGCAGGCGTTTAGACAGCACTTACCCAATGAGATTTTGTAGGTGTATTCGGCCAAAAATCAGTCCTGTCACCAAAGTGATTACTGTCAGATTCACAGGGGGCAGGTAAAGGGTGGATAGAGATCATTAAGATGAGTGTAGATTGCAGATGAAGTGGCTAACAAGACAAACAGCAGGGAATGGCAGGGCTCAGTGTGGAAGACATAAGGAGGATGAGCAGCAATATGAGGCTGTTTCAGGAAACAGACAGGGTTCAGTTTTATTCCTTTTTTATTCTTCCCTGTGTGATTTTATTTTCATTAAAACACAAACTGAAGCTTACAATCATTCTGCACTGAAGAGTGATTGTACGATTTTACCCCTGCAGTTAATAAGCATTGTATGCTGTTTGAGCCACTAAGTATCAAACTTAAGTACACCTTAGTACACCTACAATACTACTACTAATTTACTCGCTCATACAGCCCTAAGTTAAATGTTCAAATCCCTGACTTCAGCCAAAAAATGTACACTTATTCTTAATAATACAACACTGTCTCTTATTACCGCGTCCGAAGAAAAATACAATTCCCCAAAACAGTAGAGTATCTTGCTCTGATACCGATATCATGTCACAAGAACCCCTCAATGGAATTAAAGAATTATTACAGTTGTGTACATTATTATAGCAGTTGTTTTTAACTGCATGTACAGAGGTCGCGTTTACGCAGTTACATACGGAAGAAATTTTAATAAAACGCAAACAAATAACAGCAGCGTGTTTCTAAAACACAGATGTAAAAGACCACAGATCCCCTTTTCATCCCTATCCAATAATTTTGTTTATATTACTAAGCGGTTTTATGCAATGCAACGTGTAAAAATGGTTCCACTGCTCCCTGCATCCTCTTAAAACAAAAAAGCCACGGAGGTCTCAGCATCCCATATAGCACTGCACACGTCCCTGGTGTTGAGTACTGAAGGGCACGTTTACAAACACTGTTTGCGGTTTAACAGAGATCACGAGTAAATTCAAACAAAATGTGAAAATCAGACCCCGCCGATGCAAATAATAGTGCCACACATACTACAGCTGAAGAAACTCTGGTTCTGGTGAAAATGAAAATCGACAGTACGGAGGCAAATGAGAAAGCAACTGTGCTAGCGCTGACTCAACGCATCAACTACAGCTAAAGCTGGAATTGAAGGAATATCGGTGCAAGGAATTTCTTTGGCTTCGTTATCAAGTAAAAGCGGTGGAAGATTCGAGTGAAAAGGTTTCATGTTTTGCAAAACATGTGAGTCATTTGGGGGGAAAAAGTTATCAGAAGAGAGCATTAAAATGCCATGCACAAGAAGAAATCCCGGACAGTAAATTCCCAATGATGATGAAGCTACAAAAAGCAAGTGGCTGTTCTACTCTTCAAATGGGTAAATATTATAAACCCCATGAGAACACTGACAAAATGCAGGCTGCGACTGCAGAAACAGTTACAGAGCAAACTGTACAAGAAGTGTAGAGTTCTGATGGTGACAGCTACCCGCAGAGCACTGGTACATGCTCTACACTTTTATATCGTGAACGGGGGGTTTTCAAAACAAGATGTTTCATGGTAAGCTTGTCTTTATGGCTATTTCTACTACCATTATTTATACTGTGTACTGTTTTGCATGTTAACTCTGTTAATCTGAAATAGTTACATTGGGAAATAATATAACTATGTTGATGCAATATGTAAACACGCAAGTGTTATGGTTGAAAATGCAGATTTTGAGATGGTATGCTTTTTAAAAATGCAAATTCTTACAGGCTAGCGCGACCTCTGATGTATGTGCTAAAGTTTACTTAACTACAGTACTGTATGAGCCCTCAGAACTGCCCTGCTGGTAGCCACCAAAACGAACATGAATAAGTCAAAAGCTCCAGACACTTCATAAAACACCATTAGAAAACGAAGCAGGCAGAGACCATTTCTGCAGCAAGAACAAGCCTGGGGAAAGGTTGAGGTTACAGTCAAGGACAAGGAAGGAGCTGTGTGCATGGGAGTGACTGTGCTGAACAGGACAACAGGGCTCTGAGGCAGAACAGAGATGGCACTGTGACTGACACACACACACACACACACACACACAAACTCTGTGTGCATGGGAGTGACTGTGCTGCTATACAAGGCTCTGAACAGGACAACTGGGCTCTGAGGCAGAACAGAGACGACACTGTGACTGACACACACACAGACATTTACTTCTATGTCTCAAAACACTAACTTGAAAAATCTAATTCCATATATATATATATATATATATATATACAGATGTGCTCAAATTTGTTGGTACCCCTCCACAAAAAACGAAGAATGCACAATTTTCTCTGAAATAACTTGAAACTGACAAAAGTAATTGGCATCCACCATTGTTTATTCCATATTTAATAGAAATCAGACTTTGCTTTTGATTTTTTATGCGACATAATATTGTAAATAATAAAACAAATGAAAATGGCATGGACAAAAATGATGGGACCGCTAACCTAATATTTTGTTGCACAACCTTTAGAGGCAATCACTGCAATCAAACGTTTTCTGTAGCTCTCAATGAGACTTCTGCACCTGTTAACAGGTAGTTTGGCCCACTCTTCCTGAGCAAACTGCTCCAGTTGTCTCAGGTTTGATGGGTGCCTTCTCCAGACTGCAAGTTTCAGCTCTTTCCATAGATGTTCGATAGGATTCAGATCAGGACTCATAGAAGGCCACTTCAGAATAGTCCAATGTTTTGTTCTTATCCATTCTTGGGTGCTTTTAGCTGTGTGTTTTGGGTCATTATCCTGTTGGAGGACCCATGACCTGCGACTGAGACAGAGCTTTCTGACACTGGGCAGTACGTTTCGCTCCAGAATGCCTTGATAGTCTTGAGATTTCATTGTGCCCTGCACAGATTCAAGGCACCCTGTGCCAGGCGCAGCAAAGCAGTCCCAAAACATAACCGAGCCTCCTCCATGTTTCACTGTAGGTATGGTGTTCTTTTCTTTGAAAGCTTCATTTTTTCGTCTGTGAACATAGAGCTGATGTGACTTGCCAAAAAGCTCCAGTTTTGACTCATCTGTCCAAAGGACATTCTCCCAGAAGGATTGTTGCTTGTCAATATGCATTTTAGCAAATTCCAGTCTGGCTTTTTTATGTTTTTCTTTCAAAAGTGGAGTCCTCCTGGGTCTTCTTCCATGGAGCCCACTTTCACTCAAAAAGCGACGGATGGTGCGATCAGAAACTGACGTACCTTCACCTCGGAGTTCAGCTTGTATCTCTTTGGCAGTTATCCTTGGTTCTTTTTCTACCATTCGCACTATCCTTCTGTTCAATCTGGGGTCGATTTTCCTCTTGCGGCCGCGCCCAGGGAGGTTGGCTACAGTTCCATGGACCTTAAACTTCTTAATAATATTTGCAACTGTTGTCACAGGAACATCAAGCTGCTTGGAGATGGTCTTGTAGCCTTTACCTTTACCATGCTTGTCTATTATTTTCTTTCTGATCTCCTCAGACAACTCTCTCCTTTGCTTTCTCTGGTCCATGTTCAGTGTGGTGCACACAATGATACCAAACAGCACAGTGACTACTTTTCTCCATTTAAATAGGCTGAATGACTGATTACAAGATTGGAGACATGTGTGATACTAATTAAAGAAACAAATTAGTTTGAAATATCACTATAATCCAATTATTTATTATCTTTTTTAAGGGGTACCAACAAATGTGTCCAGGCCATTTTAGAATATCTTTGCAGAATAAGCAATAATTCATCTCTTTTCACAGCTTCTTTGCTTTATTCTATGACATACCAAAGGCATGCAAGTATACATGATAAAATAGCTTTTAATTTCATCACTTTTCAGGAGGAATGAAGCATTATTTCAATGAGCTGTAAGGGTACCAACAAATTTGAGCACATCTGTATATATATATATATATATATATATATATATATATATATATATATATATATATATATATATTTCTGGTTATCAGAGTACTGTCATTTCAAGAGTACATTTAGAAAACAACCTATTTTAAAAGGTATATCTGTATTTATTTATTTATTTTTTAATTCAAACATGTCAATGGAAGTCAGGCTGGTTGGCTCAGCTATATTAAAGTTAAAAAAGGTATTGTATTGCACTGCCTATAGAAGCCAGATCTCCTACATACACAAACATACAGATCTCCTACATACACAAACATACAGATCTCCTACATACACAAACATACAGATCTCCTGCATACACAAACATACAGATCTCCTACATACACAAACATACAGATCTCCTACATACACAAACATACAGATCTCCTGCATACACAAACATACAGATCTCCTACATACACAAACATACAGATCTCCTACATACACAAACATACAGATCTCCTACATACACAAACATACAGATCTCCTACATACACAAACATACAGATCTCCTACATACACAAACATACAGATCTCCTACATACACAAACATACAGATCTCCTACATACACAAACATACAGATCTCCTGCATACACAAACATACAGATCTCCTACATACACAAACATACAGATCTCCTACATACACAAACATACAGATCTCCTGCATACACAAACATACAGATCTCCTACATACACAAACATACAGATCTCCTACATACACAAACATACAGATCTCCTGCATACACAAACATACAGATCTCCTACATACACAAACATACAGATCTCCTACATACACAAACATACAGCTATTTAAGCGTCAGACATGATCCATTCCCCAGCAGACAAAAACGATAATTTACTGTAATTCAACTGGTAACAGCCAATGCCTTTTATGCCACAACAAGCTAAAAATAAACAGTGTTCAGTTTTACACAGTTTTACACAGCTCAACACCTAGCTGATATATTAAATACAAAGCTGCAACTCATGTCAACGCCACTTATAAAAACAATGCTGATTCAAGCAGCCACATCTACAGTATACATCTTTAAATAAAGACATGTACATTTGTGTTTAAATACTTTCAATTACTAAAATGCATCTATGTTAGTGTGGACAGAAAAATGATGATGTTAAGACACAAATAAATAAAACTAAAGTATAATTAATATATATATTATATATATATATATAGAGAGAGAGAGAGAGAGATAGATAGATAGATAGATAGATAGATAGATAGATAGATAGATAGATAGATCCCAGCTGGTGTAGATAGTCGTGGAAAGGTAAGTTTGGCAGGGTCTGGGTTAAGTCTATCCCTGCCAACAATCACAGGTGTAGCCATTCCCTAATTAGGTACAGAACACCGTCGCTATAACGCCCTTCATTATAACAAACCTGGCCCTTGGACCCCAAATAAAAAAATATACAAAACACGCACTGTCAACATCCTGGTCTGTACGCACAGGATGCCACCTCTGCAGTGAAGTCAGCTCTTCTGTTTAATAAAAAGTGTGCGCCGAAATGAAAATCATTTTATGTTGCATCAAAGCTGGAAACTACATTGATTGTTTGAAAAGAGGTGTATCGCCGGCATGTCTCTCGTGAAAACACTTTTTTTTGGCTTGTTCAGCAACCATGCGGCAAAGCAAAATTGATTAAAGAAAAAAAAAAAAAAAACACGAGGATCTGATGAACTTTTCATGTCGGGTTGATTTGGAATAAAAGCTCAGTTTGGGATTCTTGCATGTTGGGTTAAGATTTGGTGCACTTTGAAACGCTTCATGTCTGAAAAAAAGCTTCAATTTGGGATTTTTGCTTTTTGTACTGCGTTTTAATTCTTTAAGAACAGGATAAAGCAAAGGCAGAATCCTGCATACATGAGATGACCGGGTACATGTAATTCTGCTTTTATTCACAATCTCAACTCATTAACTTACTCCAACAGTTTATTATTCATTTTGATTGTCCTTTCGCTGTAACAAACCCCTCGATATAATGAACAAAAGGCTTGAACCCCAACAGGTTTGTTATAGCGAGGGTGTGCTGTAATTGACTTCTAATTTGGGGAATGGCCACATAAGGAAGTCAAATCCTTTGTTTGGCGTGAGTGTTTCTACTGTGTTTTGAACTTCAAAGTGAAGGTGAATGCTCCTCCTGTATTGTTTTGTTTGAACTGTTTATTCTGGCCCTTGTGCATTTGTTTCTTGTGTTTTTGGTTGTTAATTAAAGTGTGCATTGCACTTCACTGCAGCGTCTGTCTCTGGGTTTCCTTCCTGTCGGGTAACAAGCTTTTGCTGTAGTCAATGACAACAGCTTTCCAACTAGCTTACATTCATCAACTTCCTCCCCCTCTGTCACTAATCTGTCAGCTAAACAGACATCCAGCTACTACCTGCAACAGTAGGAGGTTATGAATGTCATTGGCATGTCCTGCTGTAGCTAAGTGGATCTAAACAAAAATGAAAGAAAACAAACACAGTGGAGGCACATACAGTACAGAAGGTCCTCATAACCGCACAGCACTTGAAAGGCTTACAATATTCATATAAAAGTGAGATATATATAGCCAAATGCAACCCAAAGCATCTACAGTATAGCTATGACAGTATGAGTATGACTTGGTGCAAAATCATGTAGAGTGTGACAGACTGACAGACGGACACAATCAGCACATAAGGGTCCTCATTTTTTGAAGGTTACCATTGTTTAGTAAACATATAAAAGAATCCAGATATTTTCAACACAGTGCTCAAATACGGATTACTTTTCAAGGATCCCTGCCTGGCTAATTGTCTCAGGATGGAGGCAGAGGCACCCCCCACACACACCCCCCCACACACCACACCACTACACCACCCCACCCCACCACACAACACCCCACACCGCTGCACCCCCCCGACACACACCCCACCCCCCCCACACACACTCCACCCCCCACCACACCATCGCCCCACCCCACACCACGTCACAAACCACACCACACCACACCAAGAGCCAAGCACTCTGACTGACTCTTCCTGCAATTGGTTTTAGAGAAATGACTCTGAAGTGTGTGAATGAGACATTTCTTCAACACTTTCTGGTTCATGGCAGTCTTGACGTCTATCAAATGGAATAGTACGCACACATGCACACAATGATTTGAAACTGCTGCTCAACTATATACTGCATGGTGCTGACTCAACACTGCAAAGCAGTTTGCAGTCCTTTGTGTGGATGAAGGCAAATATAGAGAGTGAAGATCCTTCTTCAGCATTACAGTTTCAAAGAGCACCAACGAGCTTGTGCACAACCATTCCTTACCATACAATTACCCCGAACATCCTGAAATGCTGCGCAGAAGTGCTGGAACATTACGCTCAGGAACTGTTTTGGAGAACTAGCACAACCCTTATAAAGGTTTCCCATTGTACAAGCATAGTCAAGTGTAATAAAGCACAGTGAAAGCATGGTAAAAGCATAGAGTGGTATGGTAAAGCATATTAAAAACATGGCAAACCAGGGTAAACTATGGTAAATGCATAGTATAACCACAAACTATTTTAACATGCCCCTTCTATTTCGATGTCAGTGGTCTAAATCAGGTTTTCAAAAACACTCCTAACTTGTATCATGCCCCTTATCAATCATTACAGATAAGCCCTTTTTTAAGGTCAGTGCAAAGTTTGCCCTCATTCTATCCGGAAAGTAAAAAACAACAAGGGCATTTATAATCTGTTAGGTAGGAGGAATATACACAGGCGCGGAGCAGTGCAATCATTGCTTTGAGCTGTTTCTTGCTAGTTTGATGATGTTAATATTGTTTTATTACCAGAGGCATGCGTTACACTCCTGTCTTAAAAAAAAGGGTCTCATAGTTTGTCTGTCAGTGTTCCAAGAGTTTAATCCTTGGCAGGGTTGCACTCCTGTGATGAAATCTCTCACAACACAAGCTTGGGGCAGGATTCGACAGGGCAACAGGGGATCGAAAAAAACAAACAAACAAAAAAAAAAGGTGAAAGGATTCCAGCTCCTGTTTGAGTAGGAGCCACAACCCTTGAAACATCTTCATCTTTTCAGCACTCTGATTACACTACAATTACACCGTATGGTGTTTGAATCTGTTGATGGAATACCTGTGCAGTGCCTGCAAGCCTACGAAAGCTCAACAGACGAGTGTCTCTTTGAAACAAAAGCCAGTGCAAATTGTTTCCAATCTGTGTCTTGTTGACAGTCCTGAGGCAGCAACCCCATCAATCAACACTCCCACATTTTTTCTTCTATAATTTATTGAGGAGACAGAAATAAAATGAGGCTGGGGTCATTGAAAAACTGGATGTCTGAAAGTGGGAGATGGCAGAATGGATACAGGTTAAAACAAGAAAACAAACAAGCACCCTAATGTGTGAAGTACAATTTGAAACCCATGTTTATGTAAATGTTAGCCCCTTTTGTGCAAACACTAACTTACATGCTCAATGAAGTAAAAAGGCTGATTATTTAATTGTAGATTTCACTTTCTAATTGAATAGGATCCTACTTGAAAAAAAATGGAGACACTGTCTGTCTGTCTGTCTGTCTGTCAGACTCTACATGGTGACATAATAACTGATCTTTTTTTGCCCGCCTGGTGTTCTCTCTGCCTCGCTTCTCCCACGCAACTCCACTACTCCGCTCACTCCACTGGCTACCGATCACCGCTCGCATCCAGTTCAAGACTCTTGTACTAGCCTACAGATGCCTTGACCAGACTGCACCCAGCTACCTCCAGACCCTCATCTCTCCCTACACCCCCACTCGACCTCTCCGCTCCGCCTGCACTAGAAGACTGGCTCTACCTCCTCTACGCTCCCCTGCCTCCAGAGCCCGCTCCTTCTCCACCCTTGCTCCGCAGTGGTGGAATGACCTTCCTACAGATGTCAGGACCGCCCAGTCCCTGACCACATTCCGGCGCCTCCTTAAAACTCACCTCTTCAGACAGCACCTGTAGAACCCCTCTGTTTTTCCCCTGGGACACTATCACCCTTCCTTAAATGCACTTTATTTGCTCTTATCTGCCCCCTATTTTACTGCATTTAATCCTGTACTTTAGAGTACTGTAATCTGCCAAGTGTTTAATCTGTAGTATTTTGTATTTAATCAGATATCACTGTTATCTGCTGTATTATTGAATTGTATTTTGTCACACTTGTACTTGCTTGAACCAAAGTCATTGTATTTATTTTGCTCTTATTGTATTACTTGTACTGTAACACTTGAAATGTATTTGCTTACGATTGTAAGTCGCCCTGGATAAGGGCGTCTGCTAAGAAATAAATAATAATAATAATAATCTTTTTTTATCATACACTCCTAGCATCCTATAGACATGGATTTCATTTGGCTAGAATACTTCAACAGACTACTGTGTATGTGTATGTGCACTGGTTTTTACATACTCTTCTATGAGAGTAAATGTATGTACATATATGGAGATCTGGATGATAATTCAATTAAAATGTGACCTTTCTTCACACAGGGTTAAGGAAATGAAACATCTATCGGCGATAGTTTCTTTATTTCTGTTTGTCAAACTGCAAGATTCTGTGAGGGCCCTATTTTAATTTACAAACCAAACAGTTCAGAGTAAAGCTGCCAGTATCCTATAGCACAGGGTGTCCCTGCTATAGTAATAATAATAATAATAATAATAATAATAATAATAATAATAATAATAATAATAATCTTTATTTTATTCATAAATAAATACCGCAAAGCGCTTAACAAAAGTGAAAACAGAAAAAATAAAACAAACATACACAATATCTTAAAACGGTTCGAATTTAAAAATGCAATGACAATTTAAATAAATGAGTTTTGAGGTGGGATTTAAAATAGACAGAGACTCAGAATCACGGATCTCAGAAGGAAGTGTGTTCCACAGCCTAGGAGCATAGGAGGAAAAAGCCCTGTCACCCACTGTACGCAGTTTAGTCAGGGGGACAACCATAAGGCCAGCATCGGAGGACCGCAAAGCACGACTAGGAGTGTAGGTGGTAACTAACTCAGAAATGTAAGAGGGAGAGATACCCCTATTGGCTTTAAAAGTCAACAGCAGTACTTTGTAGTCAATGCAGTATTTGACCGGTAACCAGTGTAATGATTTCAGTATGGGGGTTATGTGACCACCAAAGCGAGGCCTTGTCAGCACCCTAGCTGCAGAATTCTGAACATACTGGAGCTTTTGAAGGGTATTCTTTGACACCCCAGTAAGGAAGGCATTACAATAGTCAAGCCTGGAGGATACAAACACATGTACAAGCTTTTCTGCAGCAGACAGCAACAAGACAGGGAGCAGCCGAGCAATGTTCTTTAGATGGAAGAAGGACAACTTGGTAATATTCCGAACATGCAGCTCAAAGGTTAAACTAGGGTCAAAAATGACCCCCAAGTTTCTCATTTTAGAACAAAACTCCGTTAGCACCCCGTCAATGGTCATGTTTTGACAGCTGGATTTCCGCAGTTGATGCGGGGTTCCTAATAGCATCACTTCAGTCTTGTCGCTGTTTAGCTGCAGAAAATTCTGTTGCATCCAGAGCTTGATGTCAGAAAAACAAGTGGTGAGCACAGAAACAGCCAAGTCAATATCAATACCTCGCCTGCAGCTCAGGGCACCTACTCCAACTGCCCCCACGGTCAATTATTCAGCTGCTAGGGACCACTGAGCTGGACAGCAATGCTTAACATTTAAATGACAGCAGTATTTCCCTTAAAACAGTTTACCACAGTATTTTTTCACTGTATTTTTGCAGTTTTCCCATGCTTTTCCCATGGTTACACACTGCAGTTACCATAGTTTACCAAGCTTTGCCGTGCTTATTAATATGTGTTACCATACCTGGCTATTCTCTGTAATGCCGACCAGATGCTTTACCATGATTTCAATGTGCTTTATTACACTTTGCTTTTACTATGGAAAACTTTTATAAGGGTTAAATCACTTGAATAGACTCCATCATGAAAAACAAAAGCCTATTTACCAGCTGCATGCTGACTGTCCCTGTTAAAAATCACATTCCCAAGGAGCTGTACAGCAGGTTGAAACAAAGATAATCAACACCAGCAAGAATCAATGTGTTGCAAGTTGATCTTTTTTTTCCTTTTCTTGCAACACAGCATCGTGCAGCTCTAAATATGTTTTTTTTATTGTTGTTCTTCTTTTAATTGGAGCCAAAGGAGCAGTTTGTTGTTACTGTGTTGTCACTTTTGGAAGGGTCGTAGTGAGTGATGAATATTCAGCTTTGATGTGTTACCCTTCCTTCATACTGTTGTCACTGAAGAATAAAGCGTCTGTGGAGCAAGGCTTACTGGACACCAAATCTGAAAGGTCTTTCTGGCATTTAAAAACATTATGTAATGTTTACTTTTAGATAACTATAACCCATACAGTCTCCCATAGTAAAAGCATTGCACAGTGTAATAAAAAGTGAAAGCACGATAAAGCATAGGTGATAAGCATTGTAAAGCCCAGGGAAGTATGGTGAAACATATTAAAAAACATGACAAACTATGATAAACTATGGTAAATGTACAGTATAACCACAAGAAAACACAAAATTGCCATTTTATAAGGGAACCCACTGGTATATACTGTAAGTTGCATTTATAAAGACAGGGAACAGACCATTAAATATTAGTATTATCTCGTTTTACTATTATTATGCTGACCCCTAATTGCCTTGATCAACTGCTTACTGTAGATAAGATATACAGTAGATTGCAATACAGCTGTGCAAACAGTAAAACGCATGCAGGTGTAAACGGGAATTAACATCAAACCCACACAATGTAAGACCACTAACACATCGATGAGCAGATGCTGGGTGGAAAAAACACTCAGGGATCCTCATACAGCTGACTTATATTTTGGTTAACTATGAATCATGTTCGTTATTGGATAAACACTGTTTACAATACGCAGTTGTCATATTTCGTAGTGTTATTTTCGCGCATCCTTGCTAGAAACTGCAGATGATAATGATACCGCCGGAACTACGCTGCTACAAGCAGCAGACACCCTGGGAAGGCAGCGACATTACGCTGTACAGTACCATAGACAGCACGACTGCATGATGAAGGGTGCGTTCACGGAGATCGTTCTGCGCACATTCTGTGCAGAATCTCACCGATCTAGCCAATGGGTGCGTTCACAGAGATCATTCTTAGAAGACTATTTGCTAAATTGGTCAGATTCTGCACAGAATCTGCGCAGCATGATCTCCGTGAACGCACCCGAAGTAATGCGAAACGTCGCTGTATGCGATCTCTTACCTCATCGTTAAATACAAGGCTACAGACAACAACAGACACAAGATTAAATACAAAACACAGCACAGCGGTTTAAAATAAACGTACTGCATTCTTCAATACGTCACCTCCCAAAAGATTGAATTGTGCATAATGAGTAATGCTGGGCTCAGTCCAGAGCTAATACCCACAAGTACAGCAGCGGACACGAATATCAGAACGAAATAATAATATAACGGTACATCGTAATACATTGCGGGGGACTAAATTCAAAAGGGGGTTTGAATTAGATTAAATATATTTCCTCGATATAAAGATATGTACACAATTCTATGTTTTCATTATTATTATTATTATTATTATTATTATTATTATTATTATTATTATTCCAGATCAACAACGGCGGATTCTTTTTCTTGAAATATATTTATTATGATGTATAATTGTACAAAAATAAACAAACACATATATTAACACAAATGACAACACTCCCACGTCTTTCAATGCTGTTTTTCAAACACACCCGACAAGAAAACCACAGCAGTAAATAAATATATAAATACGAAAATAAATATACAATTACACAGCATCATAAACTGCACCCAGTATCTGTCTTACCAGGGGTTGTATCTCAGAATGGACGGTCGGCACTTGAAATCTGTCTATTTCTTCCATCATTTTGGCGACGTTTGGATTTGATATATCTGTAAGTTATTTAAAAAAAAAGATTTTTTAAATTATTATTATTACTATGTTGTTATTATATTTTATTCCTCGAAGATGCTTTTCTGCTTCATCCCAGCTCAGTCTAAGGACTCTAGCAGGCAGAGGCAGTGACTCAACAACTCACTTCCGGGTCCGGGAGCCCAACAGCATTACGCATTGACGAGAGTGGGCGGGGTTATTCAAATATCAGAGGAGCGCATTTTACTTATTCATGACGTCGCGCTGGCATTGGTAATAATGGAACGCCCGGCAAGTCATCATGCAGCTGTGGAAAAATGTACCCTGTAGAAAAGACAGAAGCATGTGGCTGGTCATGTACAAAATGCACACTGCCTTACTTCTGTGTTCAGATACATACCAATACACCATTGTGTTTGCCTACGCGGCCCTTGGACATCCACATATAATTTGCCTACGTCAGCTATTCAATTGCCTACCATTTCTGTGAACCCTATGTCCGCCACTGAAACGATACATTATTACAAAGTACATTATTTCAAGGTAAACGTTTTCTACTGTCTGTTCGTAAAAACGTGTGACTACATCGTTCAATCTGATATGCATTAACAACTAGCAAACTGTTTGCATTTTTACTTAATAATACAGTACGTGGTCGTCTCCATTTGGCTCCGCCTTGTTGCTGTGGTAACCGACAATAATTTGATTTTGGCATATTTACAAACCACATAATAACAAAATAAAAGAACAATGCATGATTTTAAATAAATCAACGGAAACTTTTTTTAATCTTCTTTGAAGGACTTCACTTTCAAACTTCAAGTCTTACTCCAGGAAGAGTGATTGCTGGCCGTTCCTGGTTGCCCGGGTAACCATGGTACACAGTTCTGCGTTTGTTGTTAAGGGTAGAGCAAATCGCGTCAGAGCTCATCATAAAGACAACAGCTAGATACGCATGTTACGTGTTCAATTTAGAAGCTCTATAGATGTTTTTAATTATCGAGGTTAATACAACAATTTGAAGAAGGTTGACATTTATATCCCCTTTTATTTCCCGAATGGAAATTAATTAACAATCCGAAGCCAGGTATTTTGAAAACAATGCCACTTAAAGCAGGAACTCAGAAGTCCAAACAGGTAAACGTTTTACTTTCCTTCGAACTTTGAGTGAAACGTGTTTTGTTTTACGTTATACTTCAAAACTTTGTAACACAATTATTGTATGCGTTTTGGTCCGGTTATGTGGTTATGCATATTTGTAGCGGTGGTGGTAACGAGGCAGCTCGATTGTTGTCACTAGGCAAAACCGACTGTCCAATCAAAGAATGTGCGCGTATCGAATAAAATAAGTGTTTCCTTTTGTGTATTGCAATCTACATCCGCCAACTAAGACATTGTGGGTGTTAATTTAGCCCTACAAAGTGGAAGTTATGATTTCCTTTCTATTTAAAACAAATCCAGTTAAACCAGTGGGATTTAAACACGTTTCTGTGAAGTTTGGATTTAACAAGAACCCTTATCTTAGTTAGACTGATTTACAGAATTCGGGGGTTGGGTAACTTAAAAAAAAAAAAAAACACTCAGAGGTTCTGTACTTTTTAGTCTTCATCTACCCTGCAGAGTATCATTCTATTCTGTCATTCTTCTGCTGTCTCTGTAACCTTATTGTGTAACAGTCTCTGGAACATTCAGGGTAAATCAGGTTATAACAATGCAGGTACATGCAAAGAAAACAACACTGAATGAATTATTTATTTGAGCCCCCCAGGTTTCAAGCCAAGCTGCATCCCAGTCAGTAAAAGCACCTCCACCAAAGCAAGCCAAAGCTGCCTCCAAGAAGAAGGTAAGAAGTGTGTTTTTTTTACTTACTTCTCATGCTTTATTGGCCGGTAGATATAGACAGGATAAATTGCATCGGTGCACTGTGTAAAATAAACGCAGTAGGAAACAGATGTTTCAGAGTTGTAAAAGCAGAAATGGGTTCCACTCACCTCAATGGTGTTTAAGATTATATGCATGCTATTAAATTCTTTATATAAATGTGTTTATATATATATATATATATATATATATATATATATATATATATATATATATATAAATGAGAGAGAGAGTTGTAGAATAGCTGTCTTTGGTCTGAAATGTACAGGTTTTCAAAGGTCCAGTCTTTCTTTATAGGATGACGATGATACGACGGAGATGGGGGACGGCACGGAGGAGTGGATGCAGGGAAAAACCCTTTTCAAACCCTCAGATCAGCTGGAGCTCACTGAAGTTGTATGTATCTGGTAACCCGTTAATGTCCCTGGGATTCAGTTTGAATTATGGCACCGTTATCGTTATAGTGGCTTTTAAAAAAGTGTAACAAGACAATTAAAATCTGTAATAAAGATCAATTATGTTAGTTTTTTTTGGCATTTTATGCAACAGTTATCATATTTCTTTTATTTGGTAGTTTTTAATTGATGATAAGGAAAGCAGTGGAAAGGGTGTGTTTATTAAAATAATAATAATAATAATAAAATTAAAAAAGAAACCTGATATTTGTGTTGAACAGGGTTTACTTCTTGCAGATTCCCTCGTTACATTAACGCCTTTTCTGGTTTATATGTTGGCCAACTGTGTAATATCTCTGCTTCATCAAATGCAGTGATGAACAGATCAACGATTTCCCTGACTATTTATTTTCACCAATACCTTCTTCCTTGAATCCTTATAAATAACTTCATTAATCAAATGTTTGACATTTTATATTACCACAGCAGGGTATTTCTGGTATTTTGTACATTTTACATGATCTCTCGCCTCTGTTTGTCTTACTTTATAACTTATCACTACATTTTTTAGTACTGCTGAGTGTTGTATTATAAGCTTTAATATTTGATTCACAAAAATAGGACGTTTTTTTTTATATTTTATTTTTAGGAACTGAAAGAGGAGATTACCAGAATCCTAACAGCAAACAACCCTCACGCCCCTCAGAACATTGTGCGCTACAGCTTCAAGGTGGGTAGCAGCGGCAGGGCACTGTGCACTGGCACAATACAATACAAGCAATATTCTGTTGTTACATATGTTTTGTCTTCCAGTTTGGCTAGTGTACAGACTGAATGTAGTATGTCACGTTATATAATTCAGGTGTTGAGAGATGTTGAATAACTTTTTCGTATGCAACGCTGCTTTTTTAAAAAACATTTTTTACCAGATCTAATTTTGGAATCTGTCTTGCATTTATTGAAATCTGATGACAGAATGAGTGAGTTAAATTGCACTGTCCAAAATCATGCCATGTTGCTAAGCTGCTGTTGCTGAGTATTTCTCTGAGCTCAGCCGTTGGTTTCAATATACTTTCTTTTTCATACACTGTACTGGTTACATAAACGCAATACTGTAGTTATTTCACTCGTGAGGATGGCTGTAAACATTATTTGCATACGTGGACTAACTACAGTACTCCATGAACGTTCAGGGTGTATCCTCTATTTATTTCTCAAGTATATTTATTTATTTATTTTATTTATTGCATTTATATAACGCTTTTTATACAAAAGTATCGCAAAGCATTGTACAGTACATAGCAGAAAAAAAGAACAAACCACAATACATTTGTATAGCATGCCACAGTCAGAGCATTTAAATAACAGTATACACATAAAAATACAAAAGCAGCAATTTTAAAGTTACTAAGATAAGAAAGCCTTTTTATAAAAGTGTGTTTTTAGTCTTGACTTGAAAACTGTAATGTTCCCAGCTTCCCTGACCAACGAAGGCAGTGCATTCCATAATTTAGGAGCTCTACATGAAAAAGCCCTACCTCCCGTGTTGCTTTTGTTGACCCTGGGAATAACCAGCAGTCCCGCATCTTGTGATCTCAGAGTGCGGTTTGGAAGATACGAGCTCAGTAACTCCTATAAATAACTAAGTGCTAATCCATTCAGGTCCTTGTAAGTTAACAGCAGAATCTTAAAATCAATTCTATACTGTACAGGGAGCCAGTGTAAAGAGGCCAAAACAGGGGTAATATGTTCACTTTTCCTGATTTTAGTCAGAATTCTAGCAGCAGTATTCTGAACAAGCTGCAAGCGGGATACAACACGTTTTGGGACACCAGAAAAAAGTGCATTACAATAAACAATTCTAGATGAAACAAAGGCATGTATTAATCTCTCGACATCAGATACGGAATAATTGGTCTACTGAAAGAAGCCAGATTATTTCTAATCCTGTTTACTTCCAGTGAGATAGCATCTCTTTTACAGGAGTAGCCTTTGGGTTCGGTGACTCAAAGTATCTAACTGAATTTTCTTCTTTTTAAGGAACGAGCATACAAACCAATCAGCAATGTGGACCAGCTGGCTATCCACTTCTCACTGGATGGAAACATGCTACACAAGGACTCTGATGAAGCCAGACGACAAGCGGCAAAGATGGGAATCTCAGAAAGTACGATCCAACAGTCTGAGCTCGCCTGAACATACAGTTCCACACTCACAATGTGCAAGAGCACAGAACAGCAGACATGCTGACAGCATTGAGGGGGTGCTGGCTTTCTTGAAGATGGTGGTGGGACAGATCTACAAAAATTGATTATTTATAATTTTTTGTATTAAATTATAAAATGTATGCATTCATTGGCATTTTCACTCACTTGAGTTGTATCTCTTGAAATGCAATGAACATTCACATCATTTGCTATTTCTTAATAACTGCAGACACATAATCGGCCCATTTAAATGAAACAGTTACATCCAGACAGTGTGTTTTTTTTTGGTCGCATGATTGCAGCAGCTTTAGGTTAACTTGCGATATCTTCAAATAATCCTCAGAGAGCCCGTTTGTAATTCCTGCTTTTGTTTCTGCAGCATGTCGGCATCTTTTAAAATGTAGCAATACATTTATTTTAATACATTGAATGGAACATAAAAATGGAATGTTGCTTTACTTTATTAATTTTATTCCAGGAACAACCACCACTGAAAGGAGTACCGGAGAGACAGAAGAGAGGACTGAAGCTCCGGTAACTCAATGCGCAGCATAAATCCAAGCCGATTCCTAATAGAACTGTGCTTGTGCTAGTCCTATATGTTGAATAAATCCAAGCCGATTCCTAATAGAACTGTGCTTGTGCTAGTCCTATATGTTGAATAAATCCAAGCCGATTCCTAATAGAACTGTGCTTGTGCTAGTCCTATATATTGAATAAATCCAAGCCGATTCCTAATAGAACTGTGCTTGTGCTAGTCCTATATATTCACTAAATCCAAGCCGATTCCTAATAGAACTGTGCTTGTGCTAGTCCTATATGTTGAATAAATCCAAGCCGATTCCTAATAGAACTGTGCTTGTGCTAGTCCTATATATTGAATAAATCCAAGCCGATTCCTAATAGAACTGTGCTTGCGCTAGTCCTATATGTTGAATAAATCCAAGCCGATTCCTAATAGAACTGTGCTTGTGCTAGTCCTATATGTTGAATAAATCCAAGCCGATTCCTAATAGAACTGTGCTTGCGCTAGTCCTATATGTTGAATAAATCCAAGCCGATTCCTAATAGAACTGTGCTTGTGCTAGTCCTATATATTGAATAAATCCAAGCCGATTCCTAATAGAACTGTGCTTGTGCTAGTCCTATATGTTGAATAAATCCAAGCCGATTCCTAATAGAACTGTGCTTGTGCTAGTCCTATATGTTGAATAAATCCAAGCCGATTCCTAATAGAACTGTGCTTGTGCTAGTCCTATATGTTGAATAAATCCAAGCCGATTCCTAATAGAACTGTGCTTGTGCTAGTCCTATATGTTGAATAAATCCAAGCCGATTCCTAATAGAACTGTGCCTGTGCTAGTCCTATATGTTGAATATTGTCTTGATTTATGGGGCCACCCCAAAGCAAAGGAGTGTCTTCAGTGGCCCTTTATTCCAGGTCATACAGAGGTTGTACATGGGGATGCATGATCAAAAGCACTGCATAGCTTCTTGTACAGCATAAAGTGCAGTCCACCAGAACAATTGCATATAATGATACACATTGTATTGTGAACTGCGTTGCTAAACAGATGCAGATCTTGATACAAGGAAAGTTATTCCCTTTCCTTGCAGGTTAGTCACAGTACCATGAAAGTTCATGGAGTATCCTTTATAGATGGTATCTGTCAAATGGATTTGCCGTTATCTGGAAATTTGCTTGACCCTGATGGAATTTAAAGGAATCCAAAGGCATCTGAATTCTCAAACAATAATTTTGATTATTACTGTGTAATGTATTGACTGGAATAGCTGGTGCTACCAAGAGAATGAGCTGATGTATAGAAGAGCTATGTGTATGATGGATAGTTCTGTATAGAATTATAATAGAATTCATCCCACAGGACTATGCCGTAAATATTGATTTTGGAATAAACTGCTTGCATTTTAAGTGATGTATGTTTATTGGTTTAACGGTGTGATCTGTGTTTTTTTGTGATTTAAATTTTTTTTTTTTTTAAAGAGATTTGCATGTTTGTAGTGCACTAAGTGAAGGGGTCTGTGTAAAAATAAATAAATAAAAACTATACTATCTGAACAATTTCAGAATAATAAAAAAAAAATCCTACAAATTATCTAATATAATCTATTAGTTAGTAAACATTGCAAATAATGATCCAAGCTGAGTCATACAGAACACACATAACCTTATCAAATAAATATTGATAGCACGTGCCACAAAACTTACAGTCATGGGTTACTACAGCGTGGATGAATCTGGCATATAGAATGTTGAAAACTTTATTTTTCAAAATGCATTGTTGTCTATAAAGGCTCATAATTCATATATAGCTTAAAGAGAAGTAGCTTCTAATCATTCTGAATAGTTGATATCTGTGTTAAGGTGCTTTCGCTGTGAGTTCAGGAGCTGCTTTTGAGTTCCAATTGCCTGCCATAGATACATGTAAGGTAGGCTAGATCACCCAAAATGTTTTTAAAATAGTAATTGCCAGCAGCATCTAGAGCACTGATGTGTATTGCAGCAAAACAATAAGAAACTCCAAAGTGGCAGATCTAGGCACTTCTTGTACATGTCTATGGCAGGCAACTTGAACTGAAGGTACTCTCAGTCACGGCAAGGTGTTTGCCTTGTTTCCTCCAGGTCCTAACCTGGTAGTCAGAGTGATCCGAGACTCTGCCGTCATGCAGATTTTGTTTTCCCGCAGGCCAGTATGGAAGAGGCAGGAGAAGTGGAGGAGGGAGGCCGCGGTGGAGACAGCCGGAAGGGTAAAAGTGAACAGAAAATCACCAACCAGTTCAACTTCAGCGAGAGGGCCTCCCAGACACTCAACAACCCCCTCAAGGCAAGTCAAAGAGCTTCACCCAGTGGAGGGATGAGTGAACTGCTGCAGAGGAGCATCCAGGATGGACTTGAGTCTGTAGTGATCTAGGCTAGGGAATGGGATAGGCAAAAGGGATTTTTTTTTTTACTCCCCTTGAAACAAAATACTTTTGAGGCAACTGAGGTTTTTATTTCAAATAAACATTTTAATTGCTCAAGGGGATTTAGCTCTGTGGTACATGGTGGATTGTCGCATATAAAGTATGTAGTAGTATTGAGGCATCGCTAATTTAGTTGTCATTGCATAGTCATGTAATTGCCTGAGGTGCTGCTTTATAAAATCTAGTTTCTGTTACTTCTTACTGATAGCCAAAACCTGTTACTGTGCCTATGTGTACCCCAGCTGTGCTGTTAATGATGAGATTATTTGAATTATACATGCAAATGACTGCTTACACGGTAGAAGAAGTGAACTTTTTACCTATTCTTCCATGTGTTACATACCGTAAAACTTCAGTGAAACTCCTGAAACTTCAGTGAAACATGCTATCTGGTACTACAATAGGTTAAAGAAATATCTCTTTGCAAGCTGTGCTTTCAGATAGTGCTTCACTTCCTTGGTCATGTTGGCTGTTTATGCATTTTACTTGTTGCTATTGCTCAGCAGTAGACCAAAAACCTGCAGATTTTGCTTTAGGTTGATGGTGTAGTGCTGATTGCTACTCTCTTTGCAGAGGGGGAGTCAAAAGTGGGATAATGTGTTGGTTTTGTGAGCCGTTTCACACTGACCAGAGACTGAGCATAGGGTAGGATAAGCAGACTGCTCTCCAATGAACCCATTCCGCCAATTCAGGATGGCTCAGTAAATCAAATTGAATGCAGACAGGTGTGACGTCTCTGCAGCTGACTTCATAGCTTTTAAAATCCACTCGCAGCACCAGTGATTCATGGCTTTGAGCAGATTCAAGGATGTTCACAATGCAGGACTCACGTGGTAACTGACACATTTTGCGAGTTAATAAGCATCTGCCATGCACAAATAATTGTGAAGGCTGCCGGGTAGTGGAAATTTTTCAGCCCATTGCGGCAGATGTTTGTTTACGGAACATTGAAAATGAGGTAGTGCTGTCAGTCATAGCATTTATACCACATTTTGTTCAAAGTAAAGTCTGCTTTATAGTTTACAAAGAGAAGAGAAAGAGGTGTTTCTCCAGATTGGATTTTACATAGAATTTATAGTTATTGCTAACCTTTACAGCCAAGGTGGTTTGTTTGTTTCCTGTACATGCCTCTCCAGTGGAAGACAAACTCTCTCCCTGAGTATAGTCCCAGTATGATCTCCTCTGTGTCTCAGTGCTGTCTCTCCTCTGTGTCTTACCCTAGGACGTTAAACCCACCCAGCATTCATATGTGACAACATTTCAGTCTGGACATTTTTAGTGTGATATGTCTGTTGGAATTGAATCAACACAGTTCCAGTGCAGATCACAGGTTTTGTGTCTCATCTTTATTGTTTTTATGTCTAACTCTGATTAGTTCTTTACTTCCTTTTTTTAGGAAAGAGAGTCACAGACAGAACCCCCACCCCGAGCAAACTTTTCAGCCTCAGCCAACCAGGTAAGGGTTTGGAGCAGCTAAGGGAGGTGCGTGGTAGGAGTCAATGTGACTGATTCTCTAGTCCCCAGGAAGAGATGTCCCAGCCCTGGCTTCTCCTTGCTCTTGTTAATATTGCTTGATTCCTGGACTTGGAGAGCCCCCACCTTTGCTTCCTGCCTTGATCACTGATTGTTCCCTCTCTGTGTTTCCCTCGCAGTGGGAAATCTATGACTCCTACGTGGATGACCTAGCGAAACAGGAGAGGAACAAAGAGAAGCAGAAAGCACCCCCAACCAAAAAGGAGGACGATAAGTCCAAGAAAAAGATAACTTCCATTGAGACACAGGTACTGCAGCCAGACAGTTTGCCAACAGCTTACTGTGCTATTTCTCTGGCTCCAGCTAGCATTCTGCATAATGGGGTTAATTGTACACTTGAGGAGTAGATGGGGTGGATGATGGGGCTTACTGGATTGGAAAAGGGCCATATTCACAAAGCATTTGCCACTGTGCTAGGTTTCCTCATAGTGCTTTTGGAATGGATCCCATGTTGTTTGTCACTATAATCCATTTCAGCAGTAAAAGAAACCGTGAAACAGGTTTTGTATTCCAATTGTAGATGTAGGACCTCTAGTGGCTGCTAATGCTATTAACAACATTAAAATAAGTCCAGATTTGTGACATGTTCACCTTAACATGATATTGTATTACTAGTAATTAACTTCAGTGATAGTCACTGGCATACATTGTGATGTGTATCAATCAATCAGTCAATCAGTCAATAAATCAATCAATCAATCACTTTAAATACAGAGAAATGCATAATACATGATATACAAAAAAAATGTTTTAAACCCTTTTATTTCTAGAGTGATGACATCTCAAAGGTTGCCAAGTCTTCTAAAATCATTGAGCGAATGGTGAATCAGAACACATTTGATGACATCGCACAGGGTATTTGATTTTTGCTGATTTTTATGAACCTGTTAAAACATAACAGTAGATATGATGTTGTGTGTGTGTGTATATATATATATATATATATATATATATATATATATATATATATATATATATATACACACATGAATGAGATTACAACCATGAACTCAAGTAATAAAATATGTATTCGGCCCATCTGAGCTCGTCCGGTTCCTAGAAGCTGATTGATCTCAGAGCTTTGTCAAGTTAGATATTAAAGGATCCAAGTGATTTTGCCTAAACAACATGACTAGGCAGCCCATTCCATGCCCTCGCCACTCTGTGTGAAGAAGAGTCTACTTCCCTTTGTCCCGTCTATCTCCATTTCACTTTCAACTGTGTCCTCTGGTCCTGGTTTCTATACTGCACTTAAAGGATTGGTTAGGGTTAACTATGTCAACTTCTTTTAAGACTTTAAAGACTTCAATCCTGCCCCCTCCCATTCATCTTTGTCCTGGCTAAATACATTACAGTTCTTTCATCTTCATAGCTCATTCCTTTAAACCCTGGGATTAGCCTGGGTGCTTTTTATTGGACTCTCTCCAGGGCCATAATATTCTAATGGTGCTGTGGTGACCGGAATTGGACACAGTATTCTAAGTACAGTCTCACTAGTGCATTGTACAACCTCATCATGACCTCCTTGGATTTGTACTCTACACTTATGCCTATATACCCAATCATTCTGTTTGCCTTATTGATTGCTTTCCCACACTGGTTGCTGTGAAGAGTAAAAAGATGTATTTTGTCATAAGTTATACAAATTATAGGGGGCATTTTGTCATGCCATTAAAATGAATGTCTTTTTTGTCCTCAGATTTCAAGTATTTTCAAGATGCTTCTGATGAGTTCAGGGAGCAGGATGGCACCCTACTGCCTCTGTGGAAATTCCAGTATGACAAGGCCAAGAGACTGGCAGTAACTGCCCTCTGCTGGTGAGTATGGTTTACTACAACCTCATCTGTGTAGAGGTTTTTATCCTTCTTTCCTTTTACATAATTCTCTGCGGTAAACTTTTGGTGTTGTACCCTACTCTCTGGTATGCATATTTTTTTTTTTTTTTTAAGGTGCAATTTAAGATATTGCTAATGTCATGTAAAGCTAGTTCTAGGGGAGAAATAATTGCACATTTTGAAATATAAGCAAATATTAAAATAAGGTAGCTATGCCAGCTAGGAAAACTGAAAAAAATATATTTTAACTTTTTAATAAGTTAGTGTTCTAAACAGTTTCTAAAATACATATAAACTCAAACTGTTCATTCATATCGAATCCAATATCCAATTCATACAGCTAAAGGGTTAACAGCAAATTCAATAAGCTTTACCTTTTATGCACTTACATTTGCTATGCAAATCTTTGCCCTGGTGTAAGAAGCATACTAGGTTAAAGAAAGCTCTCAGTTTGTATGTCCTACTTTTCAGGTGGTCTGTTATTATTTCATTATTTGTATAACACCTTTAAAATTAGGAATGCTTGATTCTCTGTAAGCATGATCTTGAACAATGGTTCAGCCCTCCCTCCTCCTTTTAGTTCTGCAAGCATGTTTATTCAGTAACAGGGATCGTTAGCGAGGCATGGCAGGTGCACGTGTTTCTTTGTAACTAATTGCCTTAAATCATGTTTTAACTCCTGTTAATCTTTCCCAAGTTAGTTGTTTTCTCTCTCTCTCTCTCTCTCTCTCTCTCTCTCTCTCTCTCTCTCTCTCTCTCTCTCTCTCTCTCTCTCCCTCTCTCTGTCTCTCTCTCTCTGTCTCTCTTTTTGTTTTTTTTACTTGGCTTTTTAAAGAAATAGCCAATTCGATGGGCAGTTGAATTATGGGTATCTCTTTATGGACAAATTGGTAGTCTAAAGAGAGAGGAACAAGACTTCTCCATAGCAGTGGCACTGCTCTTATTACCTTCAGATGCACCGTTATTGCAAATAATACAATTATTGAGAATTAATAAATCAAGACTAAACTCATTTTAGTTTGTTCCAACTCTATCTGACACCAAAGTGTAAAAATCCCAGTTGTTTATTATTATTATTATTATTATTATTATTATTATTATTATTATTATTATTATTATTATTATTATTATATCCAATAGGTGGCACTGTTTTGATGAGTAGACACATCCCAAATGAGTTTTATTTAAGTGCTGAAAGACATTAACGAGAATACGCCTGAATGCCATTACTAATTAAGAGCTTGTAAGATGGCGTGCTTAAAATGTGAGACATATTTAGCTTTAGTTGTTGTTTTTTTCTTACATTTTGACACTAGGATGTGCCTGAGTTTGTCTGGATTTTGCACATAGCAGGTCACGTTGTGAGGAGCTGTCCCAGATGGTGCTGGTTTGTTACTGAAGATCTCATCTGTGTCCTTCAGTGGCTGCACACTGTTTAATAAAACTATTTAACAGCGCTTTTCACTGAAAACAAACAAACAAACAGCCAGTATTCACTGTGATGTCCATGATCCACTGAGAGAATTAACATGGACACAGATCACAGACAGTACAGGATTGAGACATCCTGTTTGACCATGAGTATGTGGAGGACAATTAAACTGGATTATTCTGGGGGTTCAATTCCTCGACCCAACCCTCCCCCCCCATCTCTTTTCCTATATCTGACCAAACATCAGTCCAGAAACTGTACTTGTGGATTACTTAAATGCATTTAAATACTAATACTGTACAATATAGTATTTAATGTACCGGTGTTCTTCTATTGGTGCTCAAAAGAATGAAGTAATGTTGATGATTTTACTGTTTGTTTTTTTTTTTGTTTTTTTACAGGAGCCAAACCTACAAAGACATGTATGCAGTGGGTCATGGATCTTGTGAGTACCTTAACATATAAATAAACACAGGACATTCACAAAGCCTGCTAATGGTGGCAGTATTTCCAGCCACAGCGGTTTAGACCATTGAGAAATATTCATCCGTCATAAATATAACATTAAACATAATTCGGGAAATATATTAATTATATCGAGGATACACCGTGAAGTACTGAATATGAAATCCGGTATAACAGCATCGAATATGAAAATGCCATTCGATACTAGATCTCTTAACACATGTGCAACATCTGCTGTGTGGTGTGTGTGTAAATATCTATAGCAAATCCCCCGAATCACCACTGTTTAGCTTGACCAAACTTTCTGTTGGATTACAAGCCCCCTGGGGTGTTTAGGTCTCAAGGTCATTGTTCAAGAAAGGAAAGCAATGTGAATAAAAAAAATAAAAGTTTCAGATTTCATTTGATTTTTAGCTTTTTGTGTTTGTTGGTTTCCTTCAGAGAGTTGTTCCTCTAGAGAGTTTGAACTAAAAAATTTACCCCAGTTAAATAAACCTTTTTCTTTTTTTCCCTTGCTGCAGTTGGTAAAATATTAAGCAATAACTGTTGGTCTCAGCTGGATTATTTGTGTGTGTGTCACTGGGCAGACGTTCCAGCATTGGCTGTTTCTGAAGGAGGCTGAGTCAGTTCCATGGTATCTATTAAGATGTCAGGCTTCTGTCTCTGGAGGGAAGGTTTAATGAGTGCTTTTATCCAGGCTGACAGACTTTCACAGACTCACTGCCACAGAGCCCACCACCCTGCTGGGAGGAATCAGCCCCTGTGGGAGCTGCCCCCTCAGAGCTGCCTCCTTGTTTAACAGATGCCTGAGTGCAGGGCTGTGTTGCCACATAGTTTTTAACAGGGAGATCTCTATCACTGCCCAAATGCCCACCCGTCCATCTCTGTAGCACTGCTTGTTTCGGGATTCAACTGTACCACACTTCCACCGGCAGGGTTTATAGAGAATAATTAAACATGTACTGGTAGTGTTTGATCTCTCTTCATTGTGGTGTACCATGTATGTTAAAGCATTAAACTCTTAAAGAAAGCATGTTGTGGAGCTTAGTACAACATGTTAAATGATCTAAACTGCAGTATGTCAGATCTCAGTTCTGGCACCAACAGGACTTTGTGAACCAAGACGCTAAAAAAAAAGAAATGTATCCCAAATGTGTTTTTGGTTGAGATCTGTCATTTTGACATGCCTGTGATGCGTATTGTAAGTCACATTCCCATTAGAACCTATTAGAAAATGGAAATGGCACAAGCTAATTCTCCTGATAATTCTGGCTACTTCAGTCAAGAAGAACTATTAAAACAGATTAAACCGAAAGCGGGTTGTACTTTCAATATTACAGTAAAAAAAAAAAAGCACAGATCTTTTTTTTTTTTTTAATACTGCCTTCTTTTGTTGCAACATAACTATCTTATCCCCTGGCATTACGGGCCTTGCATTCAAACCACGCACACAGGAAAGCTCTATTGAAACAATTAGAGGTAGCCCAGTGAACCCTCACTGAACCTCCTTGTGCTCCATCCTGCGGATGAGATGTTAAATCAGTGTCTTATTGTAAGTGATTCTGCATATAATGCAGAGTTCACAGCCTACCTCTGTAAAGTGCTTTGTGATGGTGGTCCACTATGGAAGGTGCTATATAAAAATAAAGATATTATTATTATTATAAAGTAGGAATAAAGGTCCAGCTCATCACAGGCTGCTGCTACCAGAATATTATTATTATTATTGATTTCTTAGACACCCTTATCCAGGGCGACTTACAGTCGTAAATATTATGTTGTGTTTAGCAGCTGCTTGGAGCTCTTCTGATGAGGTTGATGTTTATCTATTGGACTGACTGACTTGTCTAGCCGAAGAGTAACAGCGCCTGTCGCTGTCAGCTGTGAGCAGTAGAGGGCAGCAGTGTGTAGTAGAGATCACTCTGGTCATGGTAGATTGTTCAGCATGAGTTCAAACAAATTTGCAGCTACTCTGTTTCTCTGTTGCTCCAGACTTGCCCGGTTTGTTGGTCTGACAATAAATCAATACAAGGTGAAAGGTTTCAATGTAAGAAAGTGCATTAGTAACAATTCGATACAGTTCATCACAAGCTAGGCAGTGAATGATTTAAAATTATAACCTGCCAAATGATCTTCTGTTTTTAAGTTTCTGTTGCTTCCTGAGGTGTCGTCAAGTTTAAACACCACTCCACAATATACAGTCATAATGTGTTTGTAAAGCCCAAATAATATGTATGCACCACCAATTACAGTTGACTAGGTAAGGACAAAAAGAAACTAAAAACGTTTGGAGTAGAAGTCTTTTTCACTTTCTCATTGAAGACATTAGAAAAGGCTACTAGTCTAAAGTTTCATAAACTGTTATTCAGCCCAATTAACTCATTTGATGCCTTGCTCAGCATCCTGGAATTGGTACCCTTTTTGGTATAAAGATCATTTACTTTGATAACCAGTTTATTATATAGTTCAGGGGTGTAGAACAGCCTAGTGCTAGTCATGTGGTTGTAGCTGAAGCTCTTAGGTTTTTTTTTTTTTTTTAATCTATTTGGACTTGCTGAAAACTGTAAATAAGCTTGCAAACGATCATCATTGCCCATGTGCATCCTGTCCGATCCCATACCTCGTGTGTTATGATATCTCCCCCACTCTAATGGTGTCCTCCTCTTCTCTCCCAGACGACTTCACGAAGCAGAGCCGTGGGATGCTCCTCTTCTACACCCTGAAGAACTCCACCTTCCCCGAGTTCATCTTCCCCACAAACAGCGGGGTCATGTGCCTGGACATCCACAAGGTGCACCCCTACCTGGTGGCGGTGGGCTTCTACGATGGCTGCGTGGCCGTGTACAATCTGAAGGAAGGGGGAGTTCAGCCAGCCTTCAAGAGCACGGCCAAGTGTGGGAAACACACAGACCCTGTGTGGCAGGTCCGTCTCCTACACTCATTTCATCATTTACACACAATAAGAATAGTGTCTCAGGTTGATCACCCTCTGCGCTGCGATCCAGGTTGCAGGGAAACTGTGCTGTGTTGCAAAGGCTTCTTGGTCATTACCTTACTTTTAAATCATGTCTGTATGAAAGAAGCGCTTGCATCTTTGTAGACTAATCCTGAAGAAATAACCTACCTACTAACTACAATCTATCTAACTGCCTAACTAACTACCTGAACAAGTACCTGACTCCCTCCCTACCTAACAAACCAACTTCCTGTTCTAGGAAAAGTTCTAGCAGGATACTATAGCCATTGCATTTCATTTGTGTCCTTTTCTCTATAACCTTTTGTAGAGCACAGAGAAACATTAAATGGAAATGTTAAGAAACAGAAACACAATAATCAGAGGTGGAACTTGGATGCAATGCCTGTCTCTCGATCTCTGTCGGGGGTCTGTCCGTGTAAATACCTCTTACCTAGGGCTGCTCTCTTATTACTGCACCCTGCTGTGCGATGCCTTCCAATGCTCTATAAATAGTAACCTGTTGCTCTGTGTTTCTGCTTGAGTGCTGTTTGGGTTTTGTGTGAGTTTGCGTGGGTGGGAGGATCTGACAGGTTAAATGTGATGTACTATGGCACATTAGGAATAAGAAAGATGGTCAGAGGGAGGAAGTATTGAAGGGAGATGGGGAGGAGTGATCAGCTGTAGAGCAGGGCTTCACAACTCTGGTCCTGGGGACCCCATGTGTCTTCTGGTTTTCATTCCAACTGATCTCTAAATTACTTAACTAAACCCTTAATTTAACTAATAATCTGCTTAATTAGACCTTTTTACTTGTTTTCAGCACTTAAACAGTTGCGGATTTCAAGTTAGCTATAACATTTTATAAGTAACTCGAGCTCTAACATTTTAGGAGCCGAGAACAATTAAAAAGGTCTAAGCAAATTATTAGTTCAGTTAAGGGTCTAGTTTAAATAATTGAGAGCTCAGTTGGAATGAACACCAGAAGACACCAAGACCAGGGTTGGGAAGCCCTGCTGTACAGGCAAAAGACAAACCTAGCACACAACAGACAGATCAGGGGAAAGAGAGCTTTTTATTCTGAGGCTGTCACCAAGTCAAGTAGACAAACATTTCAATCTGAGGCCCACGGGCTGTGTGTGGCCCCCCAAAGGTAAACTTAAGTAGGGCCCTTACTTTTTGAGCTGGCCTGATAGGTATAACAAGAAAGGTTGTGTAATCTTTTGAGTAATTTATATAGATAAGAAAGAGGGCAAATGAGATCAGAACAGCTACGTTGAGAGAATTAAACATAAGAGGTAGTCTTATTATCTAAAATAGCACATTTCTCTTCAGACACAATTTAACACAGAGTAATCATAATAAAGCTGAACTTTATCAAAACCACATGAAAACTCAGCCAGCTCTTTCTGGTCTCAAAGATGAGTGTGCTCCTGCCAGCTTCCATCTGCCACAGTACACTTCTACCTGGATGAATTAAACTGCATGTGTTACTTATTTTTGCAGGTAAAATGGCAAAAAGATGACATGGACAACAATCAGAATTTTTTCTCTGTGTCCTCAGACGGAAGAGTTGTTTCCTGGACGCTGGTGAAGGTAAGCATCCACAAACAAGGCAAACAAATCTCTTTTAACCCCTTTGAAACGAACAGGCACTGGGGATAGACCAGGGGCTTGAGGCTGGGGCAGTTGATGCACCAGCGAGAGCTGCAAGTGAAGCAGCAACCCTACTCTTCCCAAGCAAGTGAATTGACAGGCGCATGAAAGAGCCTCTTACTGCTATTGCTTTAGTGCTTTTCCTGTGTGTGCACCCCAGGTATTCGTACCATTGCATGTTGCTCAATCTATACGTATAGGTATGCAGAAAACAAATCTGAACTGATGGAGTCAATCTGTTAAAATTATAGAACAAAAGAAAGGGTTAAGTATTGCATGGGTAATCACGTCTGTGAACCTTGTTTAACTTCAACAATAATTAGAGAGATGAGCTTGAGTCAGCTGTCATGTTTGACATGTATTTGTTACAGTTCAACAGTTGAGTGGGTCCCCCCACCCCCCCATGTTTGAAATGCGTTTTTTGCTCTCCCAAAGGCAGCTGTTCGTGCTGATGTGTGTGTTGTGGTTTCCCTTGCAGAATGAGCTGGTTTACACGGATATTATCAAGCTGTCTGTGGACGGAGCCTTGATGGATGGGCCTGAGGGGATGCAGTTGCACACTACGGGTCTGTGTAAACTACACTCTTTCAATATTGAGCTGGCATTGTAACCCTTTACTGCCCTGTAACACCTGTAAGTCACCTTGGATAAAGACGTCCGACAAATCAATCAATCAATCAATAATAATAATAATATGTGATGGACCCCAAATCACCCCCTGCATCAGCAGGGACTGCTAATTACTGACATGCTCTCTGTGCAAATCATACGCAAGTGAAATGATTTGAATTCATGTTGATCTTCCCCACGCTTTCTCAAACTTTTAAATCCTTTTTTCTCAGTGTATCTGTTTTTCTTCCTTTCCTGTGTCTCTGAGTCTCAATTAAAGTTTTCTCACCCATCAATTAATTATACAAGGCAGCAGTGTGGAGTAGTGGTTAGGGCTCTGGACTCTTGACCGGAGGGTCGTGGGTTCAGTCCCCGGTGGGGGACACTGCTCATGTACCCTTGAGCAAGGTACTTTACCTAGATTGCTCCAGTAAAAATCCAACTGTATAAATGGGTAATTGTATGTAAAAATAATGTATAACATTATTATACAATTGTTACATTGTATAATAATGTAACAATTGTAAGTCGCCCTGGATAAGGGCGTCTGCTAAGAAATAAATAATAATAATATTATTTTTGGACTGGAGGACATTGCCTTGTTGCCCAGACACTCACTGTGTTTTTGGCAGCAGCTGCCTTGTATTGCACAGTACATGCAGTACCGAGTAATGGAGTATATAGCTTTCACTCTCTTTTTAGAAATATAAGCACACATATATTGTCGTACAGAGATAAATAAATCGCTTGCAGTGGTTGTGTTAATAGTTAGGCAGTTCTCGTCAAAACTGCAGAGATGACAGAATCTGTTCTACAACATGTATGTAATAACGTTTCTCTCCTGTCACTGCAGCATGTGGAACCTCATTTGACTTCCACAAACAAACAGATTATCTTTTCCTTGTTGGGACCGAAGAAGGAAAAATACACAAGGTAAGGATATGTGCACTCCTAGAAGTAAAATCTGTGTATCATTTTAAACCCCAGTACACCAACTATATACAGACCAGACAGGTCATTTTGGTGAAAAAAGAAAGAAAGAGAGGTTCTACCAAGGTGCATCTGACTGATGTATTGGCTGTAAAATGACAATGTATTAACTGCTTTTTAATCCCTGTGTTTCTATCCAGTCACAGACACAATTTCTGAGACCCAGCTGTATGGTTTAGATTGGCACAGGTTGTACGGATGTCTAAAAATAGATTTAAATGTACCGTACTGTGAAATAAGTTTCAAAATGAAGTGGCCTTCTCGTTGTATCATCTTCACACTTCATTCCATGCCTGTCAAAGCAACCAAAACGTTTCTTGACATTTCCCTTGTGTAACTGTAAAGTCATTCTGCTGTAGCCTCGCTTCAACAGAGGTTGAAACCAACGGTTGTGAAAGGCTGTGTTTCTTTTTAGTCTCAATCTTTTCTTGAACTCTTGTTGAAGCACTGAATTTGACACTTACATTACCATAAATAGCATAATAAAATAAAGATTATTCCATTTTTAATGTGAAACTTGTGCCTTGTTTCTCTGCATGGGGCATTGCCTTGGAACCATTTCAGAACACAACAGCCAGCAGGTTGGCTTTCTTCTGGAATTTCCCATAAACAGATTTCACTGCATCATTATGCAAATTGAAAATCTCTTCAGCATGAGTGCTTGGACATTTCCCTGTGCCCTTATCAAAGTGTCCCATAGTAAAAGCATAGAAAAGTGTAATAAAGCACAGTAAAATCATAAGTAAACATAGGAAAGCACAAAGAGTTATGGTAAAGCATATTAAAAAAACATGGCAAACCAGGGTAAACTCTGTTAAATGCATAGTATAACCACAGGAAAAGCATAGCACAAATGCAAACAATACCGCGGTTAACTTTTATAAGGATAATACAACGCCTTTCACTTGTTCCTTATAGTTTTGTACTGTTTTTGCTCTCCTGAACCTCCCTAGGAACACACTACTGTAAAATGCTTATGGATGATGAAAAACTAGACATTGATTATTTCCAACTGTAATATAATGTAACATGACTGATCTAAACAAAGTATAACTGAACACGCATGCTTGTTAGGGGAGCTATCTGAACATAAAACAAAAGGGCAAGCAATACAGAATTTGTTTAATCTGCAAAAAGATAGGAACTATTGATCTATTATCAGTAGTTTAGGTCTGATTTAGTGATTATTGATTTTTACCCACATCATTAGTAGTTCAGGATAATCCTGTACAAGATTTGCAATATTTTTTTAAATAAATAAAGAAATAATCTCTACTGCTAATTTTCAATATGCAAAATATTATTGCAAAGCCTAAAGGCTAAATTTAATTAACTTTTTTTTTTATCTTGAGGGAAACCTTTAGAAATCATTTAGCAAAATAGTAACATCCTCTCTCCAGCAAAGCAGTTTCTTAAACCAGGCTCTCAGTCTTTTATACTGTTCGTCAGCACAGATTCTTAAGTGAAACTTAGTCATTTCATTTTAATTAAACACCACTTGATGTTTTTGCTGTCATGGTGTTGACTCACACGTTCTCATTTATTGCAAACCAGATTAAAATAAAACCCTGACAAACATATTGTCTACTTAGCATTGCTTTGCTAACAGAACAAGAAGTTTGAAATAGCTGAACAAACCCCACCAACTCAAATTATTGTATTTCTGCTGTACTAAAAAAAAAAAAAAAAAAAAAAAAAAAATTCACTGATGTGTTTATACTTACTATAATGTGTGTTTACTCAGCTCAAAACAACAGTAAATGACAGCCATGCATTTTAAGTTATTCTACAGAAACTATTCTAAAGTATGGGGGGGGAGGGAAATATTGTCTGTTTCAAGTGATTAGAAAACAGCTTAAATTCACATATCTTTTTTAGTTTGGGTAGTTAGTGTGTGTACATGTGTGCAGCCCTTGAAATATTACTGCTTTTTAGAGCTTTAAATGCTGTTCTGCACTGAAGATGCTGCCTCATTATCGTAATATTCACTGCTTGAACCACAGCAGATCATAAATTATTTCCTGTAGTTAGTCACTTGAACGCACAGCTGATACAGCAATGCAGTGGGTTTCGTAAGGACATTGGGGCCGCATGTGGTTTGCCATTTTACTCGGTTTATTAAAGCGGTGGGAGGAAAGCTGAGAATAGAATAGGGTTTAGAATTGTTGCTCATTAGGGTCCAGTTTGACTGTGCTGGATAGTTGTGAGTTGGTAGTTTTTTGTGCTTGTTAAGGGGCTGAATGTAAGTGAAGGAGTCTTGGTAAACAGGAAGTTGAAAGGTCTGTCAGTGTTGAAAGCCACTGTGCATGGGAATTAAGAATGAAGGGCTCTCCAGGACAGTTCAAGTAATGCTTCATGTACTGTACTGTTAGTCTTGCATCTGTCAAGCTTTGTGTAGTATTTAAGAGACTTCTGTTCCAGAACTACAACCTGCCTTTCAGAGGAAAGTAAACCAAAACCTTTTGAAAAGAAATGAAAACATCCTCCATGTTAGTTAGTTAGTTAGTTATCCCTTATATCATTCACAGCTTTTAGATGGGTTCTAGGTGGGTGGAGGTCAGGGACCAAGACATGGTTGAGAGTTGGTACGAGACTGGCCCCTGTGGGGTGAAGGGGGTAATGCACCTAGGGAGTGGGCCTGGCCCTTTTGTGCAGTGGTTAGAGAGATGGATTGGGAAGCACTTGGTACAGTCCCCAGTCTTGCTAAAACTACATATAAATAGTAAATATTTAAAAGATTAGGTAAATGAAAGGACTGTTGACTTTATGCTCCTCAACAGACCGTGAACAGTACAAGAATCTAGGTCTACGACTGTGATTAAGAGAACAGTGGGCCTCAGAGCTGCCCAGCCAAACTAAAAATCTAATTTGAAAAACAACTTTGGCAGCTGTACCACCAATTTGCTTTGAATACAAATGGCCAGGTCTAAAGAATGACTAACGGCTAATGGCTAATTACAGCATGGATGATCTTGTTTACCCTGAGCCCACAGATCATCATCATTATTATCATCAGAAACAACAATTATCTGTCCACTGCAGGACAAAAGCCTTTAAAACTGTATCCAAACGTTTCCATTTCCGTCTTTATCACCTCATGTCCGTGGTGTTTTTTGCTATTTGTTGTTAATGATCCCTCTGTTTCTCAGAGGATACTGTAGGAAATGCCTGTTTAGCAGTTCTTTTGTTTTTTTTTATGTACATACTGTATGTATGTCTTATTTTTTATGACACTTCTAGCTCTGGTTTTGTGTTTACAGCTATATATTAACACAATTATTATTGTTAGTGGTCATTTTTAAATGCCTGTATGAGGGACTACACCAATAAACAATCTATTATGAGACTGAATTGAAATAGAAAACAGTTTCAAGTGACGGCTCCGTCTCTTACCACCTTCCACCGCCTGTCAAGACCCCCCTGTTTAGACTGCACTTGTAGATCTCTTGATCTACCCCTCCTACAATGCCCTGGACTTGCTTGAGCAAAGCACCACATTACTGGATCCTCAGCTAGTGCACTATCCTTGCTCTATTGCACTACTAATATGTCGCTGTAGATACAACTTGTCGCATCCTAGTTCATATTGTATTTTAGTAGTTTTATTTGCACGTACTGTAAACTATACTGTATTTAAATATGAATCTTGCATTGCAGCACTGCACTGCCCTGTAACACCTGTAAGTCGCCTTGGATAAAGGCGTCTGCCAAATAAATGAATAAATAATGATACTAGTAGTAGTAATAGTCGTAGTGTAACCTGTTGCTGTGTTGTCTCAGTGTTCCAAAGCATACTCCAGCCAGTTCCTGGAGACCTATCAAGCCCACAACATGGCTGTTGATGCAGTGCGCTGGAACCACTTCCACCCGAAAGTGTTCATCTCTTGCAGTTCAGACTGGACAGTCAAGATCTGGGATCACACTATCAAGTAAGCCTTGCCCCTTCCACCCCTTTATAAAAAAAATAAAGCACTTTCTCCAGTAAGCATCTTTTTAGTTTGCAGGGTAGGCGGCTATCTATTCGCCCTGTCATATCCTACATATGTGTCTGCTACAGGAAAACTGACATGCACAGCCCCTGTGTGTATTTTGTGTCCTATGTTGTATGTGGCGTGTTATTGTCGGTGTAGGTATTGGTACACAGAGTGGATTATTATGTATCACAGGTGATGTAAAGTGTGTAATTGTATTTAAGCACAGGGATTGCACAATCGCTCCACGTGCAGATTAAAGTGGGTATTAGTATGGAAGCAAGGGGAGCACAATTAGTTCACGTGCAGATGTACCGAGAAAGAACGGGAGAGAGAAGGAGAAAAATAATTTAAGTAAAATAGCACTTGCTATCCGTGCTGACCCAGATCAGGACGATACTTGTTGTGTGTTTGTGGAGTGTTCGTCCCCTGTTTGTTAGTGTCTGTCTGTTTTGGCCAAAGTGTTTTTCGTTTGTTCAAACCTTTTATTTTGTTCACCAGTTGTTTATTTAATAAAAGCGCCACAGTGCATTCATTATCGATCTGCTGTGGATTTCCCTTCCTTCCCTTCCTTCCCTTCACTCACCGTATCACCTCGTAGTGCTGGGTTTCTTCCGGGTCTGACATCACCGCACAGGCCAGCTTGCCACAGTCCATAATAAGGTTTAGTTTACACTGCCAATACCCTAAAAGACTTACTATAGCATGGCACAAGTTAGTATTAGTGTGATTAAACACAGGGAAACTTCCAGGCAACTCCTGTTATAAGAGCCTTAATGCTGGTATGTCGTCAAGAAGCTAAACAAAAAAGAATTTACTTTTAAATGACTTCTTTTGATAACCGTAGTTTCTTATGTACGACAAGAAGGATCTGCCCCTTTAATTAAAGTAGGAAGAGTTTTGCATCTGCTTTTGTTTTCCTACGTTCTCTATTCAACTCAAGGTTTTTTTTAATACAAACTTCTAATCAATGCAATTATTTGAAAAACATTCTCCACAGTGCCTGTACCTCTCCGATGCTCTCTTCTAGTCAAGTCTAATGTTCTACATTGCCACATTCCCCTGTTCTTTGAACTAAATCAGCTGGTAAAGAGAACATAAATCCTGTCTGGTGTAAAACACTCAAATGCAATTAAGCAGTTTCATTGTTTTACCCAAAGGCTCCTTAGAAGACAATTACTTGCAGTGCCCTTCAGTTGGTGAGACTTCCCATTGAGGAAGCGTTCCACTCCAGTCAGAAATGAGGGCATTGTTTTCATGATTTATTCATTATAATGACGATGATGATAATGCATTTTCAAGCCAGGTATTAATCGTTACTATCAGTCCATGCTGGCAAGGTCAAGTGTCTCCATTTAAACCTTAAGACAAGTTCATTTTCAGTACAGAGATCCGCCGACAGATGGCACTCCTGCACTACTAATTTTAACTTGCTGTTGAACTTGCACTTTGAGAGCAAATACTAGCAGGAATATATTTGATAGGTTTAAATGTTTTTATGCTTTAGACAGATATATATGCTTGATATTTTTACACAGATACTGGATATACAGGTATGGTTGAAATGATGACAAAAGTGATTCATGGGGTAGGTTAATTTACTTTCTGCTGTCAAAGCAATGTTTTACTATTTGTGCATCTGTAATGTTTTCATCCTGTTCCTAAGGACCCCGATGTTCACCTTTGACCTGAATGCAGCTGTCGGAGATGTAGCCTGGGCTCCTTACTCCTCTACAGTATTCGCAGCCGTCACCACGGATGGGAAGGTAAGAGCTTAAACAGCACCACCTTGATCGCTGCATCTCACCTCCTGCTTATTCGGTATAACTTTTCACTTCGGAAAACCTCTTCATTGCGATTTTTTCCCAAGTAGAGTTTATGGGCCTTGTTGACTCGCTGTGTGACAGCATCTAGGCGTTTCAGTGACGGGCGTATCAAACGAGTCATGAGTCCAGCACTGTTTTCTTGTACACTCAGTGTTGATTGGAGAGATTATTAGAGCAGGAAGATAACACTGCTCATCCAACCCACTAAGCTAAATAAATAAAAAACTAAAAATAAACTTATCAAACTATCGTCTTGGGTTGCTATGTTGGAAGCTGAAATTATAGATTGCTACACAGACCATGTGTATTGTAACTTTGATTCCACGTTTCCATAGTTTTCAGAAGCCTGATGCAGGGCTGTTATTGAGCTCCACAATGTGGCTTTTTTATTTAGAGTTGAAGGCTGGACAGTCCATTGCTTTTTTCTTTTAGGAGCAAATCAGAATTCCAGACATACTGAAGCATTATGTAGCCTGGTTAAACAGCCTTTTTTTGTTTCAATTTGTTTTTATGGCTCTTGAACTACTCCCTCATCATCCGTATGGGTCTTTTAGACAAAAGGTTGGTCAGCTCTGGCTCCATACGATTAGGCTCACCCACTGCAAAACTGTTATTATTAACACATAGGTAAATAATGCACAGGTTTGGAGGTCGACTGGCACGTGATGAAGTGAGCAATAACATAAAGAGAAAGGAGGCAGCCACTCTCTGACCTGCTACCTGTTTTCATCACTTCACTGCCTGATTCGCTGCTTCCTAAAGTGATAATGACAGGATTCTGTCGGGACTAATGTTCCAAACAACAAACTGTTAGTCTGTCTGGCACATCAAACTGAAGACAGATTTGCTTTAGAAACAGATCCATCTTTTTATTGGCTTGAAGCACTTGATTTGATTTTCTTCTGAATGGAATTAATTTAATAATTTAAAAACGCAGGGGGCAAACTAAACAAATAAAGTTCACAAAGACAGAACTAAAAGCTTTTGTACATTACACAGATCTTATTCACAGTCTGATTCTTTGTTTTAAGCAAAGAAGTGTATTTTTCTGAATTAGAATACATGTAAGTCTGTCCAGCCTGAAGTTATCACAAACAGGAAAACATATTTCCAGATCATAACAAAAGCAGGTTTGCAGTTTGGAGAGTGGTACTTGACATTCATTTTTCAAACCTGACTGCACATTCTCTTTGCCTTCTAGTGATGGTGTCACTAACCATTATTTATTAGAAAACCTTATTGTTTAGCACTAACACCCTGCCACATTCAAAATATTTATATTGATGAAATGCACTCACGTAACAAAAAGATTAGAATCAATTGTATGCGCCAGTGCTCCAATCCATCCTGAGAGACTTTGGACAGTTCATTTAGAGAAATGGGAATGCTGTGGCCTGGGAACAACAAAGAGTAGTTTTAATCTCTTGCATAAAACCTTCATCTGGAGATAATAGAAGAACATATTATAGTATATATGGATTAAGAACATAAGAGCAAAAGAAAGTTTACAAACGAGAGGAGGCCATTCAGCCCATCTTGCTCGTTTGGTTGTTAGTAGCTTATTGATCCCAGAATCTCATCAAGCAGCTCCTTGAAGGATCCCAGGGTGTCAGCTTCAACAACATTACTGGGGAGTTGGTTCCAGACCCTCACAATTCTCTGTGTAAAAAAGTGCCTCCTATTTTCTGTTCTGAATGCCCCTTTATCTAATCTCAATTTATGACCCCTGGTCCTTGTTTCTTTTTTCAGGTCAAAAAAGTCCCCTAGGTCGACATTGTTAATACCTTTTAGAATTTTGAATGCTTGAATCAGATCACCGCGTAGTTTTCTTTTTTCAAGACTGAATAGATTCAGTTCTTTTAGCCTGTCTGCATACGACATGTCTTTTAAACCCACGATAATTCTGGTCGCTCTTCTTTGCACTCTTTTCTAGAGCAGCAATATCCTTTTTGTAACGAGGTGACCAGAACTGAACACAATATTCTAGATGAGGTCTTACTGATGCATTGTAAAGTTTTAACATTACTTCCCTTGATTTAAATTCAACACTTCTCACAATATATCCGAGCATCTTGTTGGCCTTTTTTATAGCTTCCCCACATTGTCTAGATGAAGACATTTCTGAGTCAACATAAACTCCTAGGTCTTTTTCACAGATTCCTTCAATTTCAGTATCTCCCATATGATATTTATAATACACATTTTTATTGCCTGCGTGCAGTACTTTACACTATGTCATTTGCAATCTGTCTGCCCAGTTCTGAATGCTGTCTAGATCATTTTGAATGACCTTTGCTGCTACAGCTGTGTTTGCCACTCCTCCTATTTTTGTGTTGTCTGCAAATCTAACAAGTTTGCTTACTATACCAGAATCTAAATCATTAATGCAGATTAGGAATAGCAGAGGACCTAATACTGATCCCTGTGGTACACCACTGGTTACCTCGCTCCATTTTGAGGTTTCTCCTCTAATCAGTACTTTCTGTTTTCTACATGTTAACCACTCCCTAATCCATGTGCATGCATTTCCTTGAATCCCTACTGCGTTCAGTTTGAGAATTAATCTTTTATGCGGGACTTTGTCAAAAGCTTTCTGGAAATCTAAATAAACCATGTCGTATGCTTTGCAATTATCCATTGTCGATGTTGCATCTTCAAACAAATCAAGCAGGTTAGTTAGACACAATCTCCCTTTCCTAAAACCATGCTGACTGTCTCCCAGGATACTGTTACCATATAGGTCATTTTCCATTTTGGAGCTTATTATAGTTTCCATAAGTCAACATATAATAGAAGTCAGGCTTATTGGTCTGTAGTTACCTAGTTCGGTTTTGTCTCCCTTTTTGTGGATCGGTATTACGTTTGCAGTTTTCCAGTCTGTCTTATTGGTCTGTAGTTACCTGGTTCGGTTTTGTCTCCCTTTTTGTGGATCGGTATTACATTTGCAATTTTCCAGTCTGTCGGTACAACCCCTGTGTCAAGAGACTGTTGCATGATCTTGGTTAGCGGTTTGTAAATAACTTCTTTCATTTCTTTGAGTACTATTGGGAGGATCTCATCTGGCCCAGGGGATTTGTTTATTTTAAGAGCTCCTAGTCCCTTTAACACTTCTGCCTCGGTTATGCTAAAGTTATTTAAAAAGTGTATACCCGCTAATATTATATTCGTCTCCATCACTCTCAGACAACCAAGTTTCTGTAACACCTATCACATTGTAGTTACTTGTTAGTGCAGTACTTGGTGGTGCATGATGGCTGCATCATAGTTCTCATGAAAAGGGAAGGACCAGGAACTGATTATTATTATTGTTGTTATTATTATTATTTATTTCTTAGCAGACGCCCTTCTCCAGGGCGACTTACAATTGTTACAAGATATCACATTATACATTATTTCGCATTATACAGATATCACATTATTTTTACATACAATTACCCATTTAAACAGTTGGGTTTTTACTGGAGCAATCTAGGTAAAGTACCTTGCTCAAGGGTACAGCAGCAGTGTCCATCACCGGGGATTGAGCCCACGACCCTCTGGTTAGGAGTACAGAGCCCTAACCACTACTCCACACTGCTGCCCCGATTCTAAAAGAGTAAGCATATTCAGATGTCAGTTACATTTATTTTTTTATATTCCCCTTACTATTTTATGTTTTTTGCAATCATTCTGAGTGATTCTGGTTTAGGTATGTTGCTATTGAGTTATACTTTCTTCTAATTTTGCGCTACTTGGCTTTGAACTGCTTTGAGCTTGTCTCTGGAATCCTAAGTGCAAAGACCTACTCTACAATTATACTGGCAGAGAGTAGGTGAGGCTGGCAGTCCTGAGAGCCACCTTGTCATATGATTGGAATGGAACAAGAAAGGCTGTTCAATCCTGGCACTTGGGATTCTCCAGACAAGCTCCCAGCAAGTTCAAAGCCAGATAAAAGCATATTTAGAACAAATCGATGACTCACAAGCTGCAAACACCCTAGTATAGCAATAGAAATGTTACAATGACGTCTGAAGCTACTTACACTAGCATTGGAAGGCCACTGTACAAAAACAGCAGCTAAAAACACAAAACAAAACCGCTCACCAGCCCTTCCTTTAGTTAAAATGCTTCCTACCAAGAGCAGGGTCCATGAGGGTTTGGATAGCCTGCTTTGTATAGCAGGTGGGCATGCTCGGTGAAGTAAATTACATTACAGTGTCTTTTCTATAGAAAGGCATGCAGTCAAGCATCACAAACCCATTCTAAAAATCCACCTTTGTGTCCCTGCGGCGTTTCCACTAACTACCTGGCTTTGGATTACTTTTCTTCATCCCGAAGCAATCATCTCTGAGACTGCCGGAAATAATCACTATCTTCAATACCACCTGTCCTGAGTCTATTAGCCATGCTATCTTGGGCAGAAAACAACAGTCTGTCTTTCTAATTATAAATAAATACACTGGAAACCAGTGCAATAAATAAATAAAACAGTACCCCCAAACTATCTAATTATTTTGCTTTGCTGTATATTCACTTCATCCTTCCAGCATAGCACTATTACTGGTATTGTATTCTCAATGATTTTATTTATTTATTTATTTATCAGGTTTGCTTCCCACTTGAAAACAAACAAGCTGTCTCACTCTCAGAGGTAGCCTCCTGGCTACAGGGAGCTAACTCTTAAAAGCTGGAGCTCACCGGTGCATCTACAGTATTAAACTCTCTGTCAAATGCACTGGGGCGAGTTTCAGTGCCTTTTCAAGGTCAATTACAAGACTTGTTTGCAGAAGTGACACCCCCACCCCCACAGGGGACCTCCGGTGAAGCAAACCACGCAGACAAACCCAAAGAAGGCATATCCTGGGGGGTAAATAGGGACATTGGTTAGTGTATGAAAGGGGCCATTGCCCCGCCCCTGAACTTCACCTTCAGGTTATCATTATTACAGAGGAGGCATGTCCTGTCTGTAGTCTGCACTCTAGACAGTGAACTGGCTCCTCTCTCTGACAGTCTACAGCTCTAACCACTTTGCCACAGTAACTTGATTGCCATCCTCCTGTCTAAACTGCAGACCTCTTTTGAGCTCTCTCCCCATGCCTGTTTCTAGTGATGTCCCAGATCACTGTACCAACTGCTTTATCCAGGGCGACTTACAATTGTTACAAGACATCACATTATTTTTACATACAATTACATTATTTTTTTACACATTATTTTTACATACAATTACCCATTACAGTTGAGTTTTTACTGGAGCAATCTAGGTAAAGTACCTTGCTCAAGGGTACAGCAGCAGGGACCCCCACCTGGGTAGAGTACATAGCCCTAACCACTACTCCACACTGCTGCCCTGCTGCATTCATATTCTCACTCGTCTCCATGGCAACTCTTGCTTTCCCTCCTAGTTCCAACTGTAACTTGTGCCTGCCCAACTGTGTTTACTTCCTAGCTTGGCACTGTGTTTACTTCCTAGCTTGGCACTGTGTTTACTTCCTAGCTTGGCACTGTGTTTACTTCCTAGCTTGGCACTGTGTTTACTTCCTAGCTTGGCACTGTGTTTACTTCCTAGCTTGGCACTGTGTTTACTTCCTAGCTTGGCACTGTGTTTACTTCCTAGCTTGGCACTGTGTTTACTTCCTAGCTTGGCACTGTGTTTACTTCCTAGCTTGGCACTGTGTTTACTTCCTAGCTTGGCACTGTGTTTACTTCCTAGCTTGGCAGAGCTGACAGATGATTTCTTATATTTATATGATGTTATTTAAGAAGCATACCTTATTCTACTTCTTTCTTTCTTTCTTTCCTTCTGTTTTTTTTTCTTTCTTTCCTTTTTCTTTTTTCTTTTCTTAATATCTTGGGGCTGGCAAGGGTTAGCTACCCTTGTCAGCAGTATCCAGCTCTGTGTTTACAGGATGCTGCAGACACCCGCCCAAGGCTTCTAAGAAATTAAAGAGAAAAATACCCCTAGAGTCTGCGAGAGCGGGGGCCTATGGGGCAGCAGTGTGGAGTAGTGGTTAGGGCTCTGGACTCCTAACCAGAGGGTCGTGGGTTCAATCCCCGGTGAGGGACACTGCTGCTGTACCCTTGAGCAAGGTACTTTACCTAGATTGCTCCAGTAAAAACCCAACTGTATAAATGGGTAATTGTATGTAAAAAAAAAAATAAAAAAAAAATAATGTGATATCTGAATAATGTATAATGTGATATCTTGTAACAATTGTAAGTCGCCCTGGATAAGGGCATCTGCTAAGAAATAAATAATAAATCAACGTTGGACAACACGGTTAACGACTTAGGAACGGAAACGGATATGAGTATGGAGAGTACTTCGGAAAAGACTAGTTCAAGATCTGCAGTTAGCAAAGACATAGAACTCCAGGTTTGTGTCTGTGGCTGGAGCAAGGCGACAATGGTCAGGGGTTTGAAGATTCATCAAGGGAGAATGAAATGCTTGAGGGAGAAGGGACAAGGGCCTCGCATTGATCAGTACTTCTTAAGAAGTCAGTCAAGTCAGTCGAATGAAATCCAGCGACAGGAAGCAAACCACAGTTCGCAGGATATCAGCACCCCAGTCATAGACTGAGGAGGTCTTGCATGGACACAGTTAGTGATGAACCTAATGATCCTTGTGAACCCGGTCAGACAAACCAGCATAAGAGAGAAAAGAACCTCGACGGGCACAAACCTGGAGTTAAATGGCCAAGAGCTTGTGAGAACTGTATGGGACACAGTAAACACAGATCTCTGCTATGCATTGGAAAGGTTAAGTGGAACAGTTGAAAAGAAGCTGAATAAATTTGGGGACATCATCTACGCATATGGAAGCGAGAGGTTTGGAGTTGAAAAAAGGAAGGAAAAAGTACAAACTATTCCTGGAAAGTCTAGATGGCAGCAGGAGATTGAACAATTAGTTAGAGAAAGGAGACAGCTGAGGAAGCAATGGAGAAGAGCAGAACAAACTCAGAAGGAGGGACTCAATCTTTTACAAAGGGTCATAAAAGATAAGCTTGCAACATTGCGCAGAGCTGAGCGCCTACGGAAACGCTACAAAAAGAAGGAGCGTGCGAGAGCTAACTTTTATAAAGACCCATTCAAATTTGTAAAGAAGTTATTCACCAGTGAGAAGAATGGCACACTAAAAGCATCTAAGTTTGAGCTGGAGAGATATTTGGAGGAAACACATACAGATTCAAAAAGGCAGGAGCCTATGCCAATTCCTTCAGACATCCCACCTATCAATCCACCAGAATACCAAATGGAGGACTGTGCACCTAAGTGGAAAGAAGTAGAGCAAGCTGTGAAAAAAGCAAGGGCTTCATCATCTCCAGGGCCTTATGGAATTCCGTACAGAGTGTACAAGAGTGCTTCAGGAGTTCTATGAATCCTGTGGAAACTGATGAAAGTGGCATGGGAAAAACAGGTTGTACCAAGAGCATGGCGCCGAGCAGGTGGAGTCTTTATACCTAAAGAAAAAGATTCTACAAGCATCAGTCAGTTTCGCCCTATTTCCCTATTAAACGTAGAAGGCAAGATTTTCTTCAGCATTATTGCTCAGAGATTGTCAACTTACCTATTAAAGAACTGCTTCATTGACACTTCAATACAAAAAGCGGGCATTCCAGGTTTCCCAGGATGCTTAGAACACATCAATGTGATCTGGCAACAAATTCAATCAGCTAAAAAGGAGAGGAAGGTGCTCCATGTGACATTCCTGGATTTGGCTAATGCATATGGTTCAGTGCCACATGAACTTCTTTGGGCAGCATTTGATTTTTTCAGTGTACCGATGACAATAACAAATTTAGTGAAAGCCTACTTTGGAGATTTGCAATTTAGTTTATCAACTTCAGAATTCAGCACTACATGGCAATGCCTAGAAGTTGGAATAATGGCAGGATGCACCATTTCTCCACTGGCTTTTACCATGGCAATGGAAGTAATCATTAGGGCATCAAAATGGGTAGTGGGAGGAGAGCGCTTGGCTTCTGGAATGCGACTACCACCAATTCGAGCATACATGGATGACATGACAACCATGACTACAACAGTAGCCTGCACTAATCGATTATTAGGCAAATTAACCAATAACATTGAATGGGCACGAATGCAATTCAAGCCCACTAAATCAAGGAGCATCTCTGTAATTAAAGGTAAAGTAGTAGATAAAACGGTCTTCATTAACGGTGAGGCAATACCAACAGTGTCTGAGAAGCCAGTGAAGAGTCTTGGGAGATGGTACGACGGGGACCTAAAGGACACAGTTCGTGTGGGAGAAGTTAGACAACAAGCAGTGGAAGGGTTGAAGAGCATAGACAGCAGCGCTTTACCAGGCAAACTAAAACTCTGGTGCTTTCAGTTTGGTCTACTGCCGAGGTTGCTGTGGCCACTGACTGTGTATGAGGTTTCTTTGACAACATTAGAGAAGCTGGAAGCCTTAATCACTTCATACATCAGGAAATGGTTGGGAGTTCCATGCTGCCTCAGTAGAATGGGACTTTATGGTAAAGGAATATTGCAGCTACCAGCATCCGCTCTAACCAAGGAGTTTAAGTGCGCCAAGGTCAGACTGGAAATGACATTAGTAGAGTCACGCGACAAATGCGTAAGGGAGGCAGCACCTGTGCTGAAAACTGGAAGAAAGTGGGTGGCAAAGAAAGCTGTGGAGGATGCAAAGGCTGCCTTTCGAATTGGTGATATCATGGGGCAAGTTCAGCATGGAAGAGGGGGTCTTGGTTTCAGTTCAGCTCCTCCTACATGGCACAAGGCAGCCCCAGCTCAAAGGAGGAAGCTGGTAGTCAACGAGGTGCAAAAGCAGGAGGAGAGGATGAGGTGTATAAAGGCCATTTCCCAGGCCAAGCAGGGAGAATGGATGAGATGGGAGAGTGTGGAACAACGCAGGATTGGCTGGCAAGACCTATGGTCAATGGAACAGAGCAGGATCAGTTTCCTCATCAGGTCAACATATGATGTTTTCCCATCACCACAGAACCTAAACCTCTGGGTAGGAGAGGATCCCTCATGTCCTTTGTGTTCCTCACCTGCAACATTAACCCTTTGCGGTCCATTTATTAATCGCGCGTCAGGCACGCCAGGTCTAATTAATTTTCACACGCACAGTTAATTTTAGACGCGCTGTTTAAAAGTATTTTTTTTCACAGTCAAACGGGTATAAATGGCCCTGCATATCAACAAAGCACTCACTAGGCATCTCCAGCCCCGCCCCACCCTTTCGTTTACTATAGCGTTCACCTATGTAAGAAATAAATAATAATAATAATAATAATAGTCGTACATACCGATCGATCATCTCCGGATCACTCGTTTTATCACCAAACTCCTCAATAATGCGATCCAAGTCATTATTTTATTACTATAACATCTCAAAAAAGCTCTGCAAATGTCCGTGTTTTCTGTGAGCTGATTCAGTCAGCCAACTTGTTTACTTCAGACCGCCCCCGTTATCTGATACCTGATACCATGTATGACAATGGACCGCAAAGGGTTAAGGCACATTTTGACAGGATGTAAGGTGGCTCTTAGCCAAGGACGGTTTACTTGGCACCATGACCAGGTGCTGCAATGTTTGGCCTTAGCATTGGAAGACAAGCTTAACATGACCAATAAGTTGCCACCTGTTCCATCAAAACATTACACATAAAAGACAACATTCCTCCGTCCAGGAGAGCAACCAACAAAAAAAGGTGTTAAAATCAACCCTTGCCCAGGACAACTGGAAGCTGCTAGAGACTGGAAAATGCTGGCAGATGTTGGTCAACGGCTTATTTTTCCACCTGAGATTGCCACCACTAAACTTCGACCAGATATTGTCTTGTGGTCTGGATCAGCACGCCTTGTTCACCTGGTAGAGTTAACAGTGCCATGGGAGGATGCTGTAGATGAGGCGTATGAGAGGAAGAAACTGCGGTATGCTCAACTAGCCACTGAAGCGGAACAGCGAGGATGGAGAGTCCGGGTTTACCCCGTGGAGGTGGGTTGTCGAGGATTTGTGGCACACTCTACAACCCGGTTTCTCAGAGACGTCGGATTCAGTGGCCAAGAGTTGCGTCGCACAGTGAAGAACTTATCTGAACCAGCAGAGAGGAGCAGCAACTGGCTGTGGTTGAGACGGAAAGATTCTGGCTGGGGATCTCAAGCACAATAGAAAGAAAGAAACGCTAATGTACGGGTAAGTAAGCTGGGCTGAGTTGAGTGGGGGACGGAGGGGGGTGATTCTGGGACGCCAGAATCACCGTCAAGCCCTCTTGAGGTGTCGTGGGCTAGTCGACGAAACACCGAGGATGGAAGGTGCCCACTTGAAGACCCCAGAGATGTACCCCACTTAACTCAATCCAGACGTTTGTCATGCTGATGCGCTGGGGAGACCGCACTGTGGTTGATCCCCGGAGCCAGCATCGCAGCCGTTGTATGTGCTGATGCGCTAGGGAGGCAAAATAAGTTGATCCCTGGAGCCAGCATTACACTTCAGCCATCAACACCAGACAGAAGGATAACTACATCATTATATGGAAGGAAGCGCAAATGGATGGAGACACCTAAGGATCACATTAGTTTACTGTAAAGCTACGTCTTAGTTGGTGCTTATCTTGGCAAGAGCCGAGTTCAAATCAGCATGAAGTTTTAACATCTACTCTCGTGTAATGGAAATCTTTCCTTCTTTTCTGCTTTTTTCTTTCTGTTTCTTTTAGTTCTATTCTTTTCTTTCCTCTCCTTTCTGTTCTTGTATTATTAGATCCTTTAGATTTCTTAGTAGGTTTCAGTGTCTATTTTTACTCTTTTCTTCAGTTAATTCATTTCTTAAGTTATTTTGAATTTGTTTATTTTTTTTTTAAGATCATTTCTGGTCTAGATGTTAAGGAAGTAAATAAATACTGATTTATATTATATAAACATTCTGTTTCATTCAAAATAAAAAAAAACTTGTTTTTTTTAAAAGCTCATTATTTCTGTGACTGCTCAGTTCAGCTCTCGCTCTCTCAGGTGTGTGGCTTCACAGTCTCTCTCGCTCTCTGTCTCATTACATATCTAGAATAATTGCAGTAGAAAATGCTGTCTGCCTTGGAGAGTTTGACTTCAGTACACAATAACTGAAATCACTATAGCTTTATTGTAAAAGTTCCTTGTGACCCATATTAACCATTGTTATTTGTGTCACTGCTTCTTCCAGAACAACCCATATGTTCCCTCTGTTTTTAACAACAATGATAGTAGACGATGTAAGATCTATAATACAGGGGTCATTGTGTCTGTTTCCTCACAGTTGTTAACACACTATATGGATCATTAACTCTGGTTTCCGCCACTCACTGTCAGGCTGCATTTGCAGATTCCATTTCTGATCCTGTAACTGCATCAGCCTTCCTGTCTCGCCTGAGGTTTCTGCAGTGTATGTGAACTTGTCAGAAGCACAACACAAAATCTGATACAATATGATTAAACAGATCTGCCGCAGCATGACACAGCTGGAAAAGCGTGACCTCACTTAACAGTTTAACCCTTACAAAAGTTTACCGTAGTAATACCATAGAAAACCACACTGAAATCATGGTAAAGCATAGCATTTTAAAGCCCAGACAGGCAGCGTAAGTCATATTAAATGGCTAAATGGCTTTGGTAAATGCTTCATTTCAAAAACTGTATACTTTATTTAATTCACAGGCTTTTAAGAAAAAAAAAAAAAGTTGTTTTTAACCAAAGGGACCTATATATTAACACATAGTATATATTACAATATCAGATAATTCTGAAAGTATTTGTAGTTATTTCCTTTTTTCCTTTTTGCAATGTAATTAAGCTTCTTGGCTATTTCATCAGTATTGTACAAACCTATATCTTATTATGAAGTGGGATGTACATCATATACTTTATTATATAGCATTTGAAACCATCAGAGTTAAAAGTTAGACATGTCCTGCTGCATATTTAAAAAAAAAGCCAGACTAAAAATCCTCATATAAACAGGTGGTTTCAGAATTTTTACTAACATCTGTGAAATGTAGTCCCGTGCGAACCATTCATTTCTTTCACCTGATAATTTTCTCAGAAGTGCTCTGATTTCTTTACAGGACATCGGGACCTTCTGTAAAATGTCAAACTCGTCCTGTGTCTTTACTCCAGTGCGAATCGACCACGTCAGTGTTATGTTAGAATTGATATAGCATTTCCTGGGTGTTCATCTCACAGCAGCACCAGCCTTCACAACAAACCATAAAATAATATTCAAATCGATACGATCTGTCATGAGATTCTACAGTTGAGTAAAACACTACGACAATTGTCGACTCTTTAAAAAACAAATGCTTTTAACAGTGCAGTTGAAGTTATGTGTGAAAGTAAGTATCCAAGGACGAAATGGTTATTCTAGCCTTTGCAAAAGAAGGTACAATGAAATGAGTAATTTAAACTTGGTTCATTGTTTACAAGTCATGCACAAAAGCGCCTTCTGTGGCTACAACATCGCATTTCATTTTAAATTTACTGACTTTCCGTGAGAAAACTAATCCACGTCTGTGAGGCTACTAGACGTCCTCTGCTTTTGACCAACTCTGAGAACACCTGTTTTTTAGTCCCGTGCAAATAATACTTTAGTCTAATACAGTATGTAAACAAGACATTTAAAAAATGCAATTCTCAATAAAGCGTGTTGCTGCTGAACGGATCTTGGCATTGTGCGCTGTATCCACGTTGAGCTGCATGCCCTTTGTTTTTGCTTGCACTGCTTTCATTCTAAAGGTCATGGAATACATTCGTTTGCAGTATTGGTGTTAATATTTGGTCTAGCTTTTCAAGCAGGATTAGACTGACATTTACTCTACTTATCTCTGAGGCTCATCCTTTAAAGGAGTCATCAGCAAGGCTTTAAAAACATGTTCTTTTACATTGCAAAATCCCACCCGCCCTTTGTTGTTTTGCTGTTTATTTTTGTTATGTGCCCAAGACTTTTTTTTTACTTTGAAACATGTGAGGAGAGTGCTTGCTTTCCTCTTCCCACTCACTTCCTGTGTTACCGCTAATAGGACCCCACCTAATCCTCACACACATGCTATTAGGTGAATATGGAGAAGAGCTTTAAGCATTGTTTTGTCATTGTCTGTTATTCTTTCTTCTCGTGAGTATTATACAAATGATTGCTAGTTTGCAGACACTTGCATTTGGCTTTTCCTGTCACTATGTCCCAGCCTTCTCTGCCTACTGCGAGAATAATTAAAAAATAATTTCACCATCTGTTTTGCTGTTGGTGTGTGAACCAGTAATTAAAGTATGTCGGCATGCATTGTGTCTGCTTTACAGCATCAGAGAAGAATATACTCCATTCTTCCCCCCACCCTTCACTTCTGATAATACGTTTGAATTTAGTTTAGGTAAACATGCTATTAGAAGGAAATTTGAAGTTGCATGTGGTTTTGGTGGCAGCTTGTAATTGGGTCTAGTGGTGAAGAACAAGAGCTCCCTAAGGTTTTCCAGGAATAGAAAACAGCATTACTGTTCACTACAGCACCGTCCTGCAGTACTAGTTAGGGTCTTGTAAAGAGTTCTTGATTATTGAAAATGGGAAGTTTCATTCAGCTCAGATTAATCTCCTCTGAATTCTGATGCAGGTTTTGCCCCAAACCCTCCTGTTTTGAGTTATGTGCAGCTCTCAATAATCCTAGTTCGCTGCCATGAATAAAAAACACTTGTTTATTTATTCGATAATCCTAATAGAAAATTACAGTGATAGTTCAGTGATTGTTGACCTCTTTTATTGCATGCCACCATTGAGATTATCAAAGAAGGGTACAAAACGACAGTACATCCTGACTCATTCCATAGTGTATAATGGTCCATTGAAATGCCCTGAACAAACACATTCAAACAAGAAACATGAACACGTTCTGATTCATGTCTTGGTGATGGTCAGAGTCGTGAGAAGGGGACTAAATTAGATCAAACAAGAAATGGCATAAATGTGCGCCATCGTTTAATTTTATTTCTTGAGAGCCAAGGCTGCAAATACAAAATCCTAATTAGTGGTTGTTCTGTCAAACTGAAACTCGCCACTGTGATAAATACAGGCTTTCACAATAGATACCACTGGGTAAAAAAACAAAATTATCACTGGTATAAACTGTAATTTCAGTGTCAACAATTACCCGCTTTAAGAAATATTGAACTCTTGTGTCATTCACCACAGTTGTAGTAAAGCAAGATGGAGTGAGGTTGTAACTGGAAAGGGATAGGCATTCTGCAGTAAGATGAACTTTAGCACAAAGTCTTCATTAAACTGGAACAAACTCTCATTAAATCAGCTGAGACATCTTTAACCCTGCCACGTGCCAAATCCAAAACTGAGAGAAAGAAATAAGGTCTGTAATTAAGGGAGAAAAGCATGCAGTAATTATGAATTGAAAATGAGAAAGAAAAAAAAAAAAAACTCAAGCAGATGGTATTCAAAACACGTTTCGAATATTTTACTGATTTAAAAAAAATCAGTGTCCTTAAGTAGGAGCCAAACAAAGTCATGGAAATACTGTTTGCTATTAAGTTAGAGTTGGTAGAAGTGGTTGTCAGTAGTTCATTTAGGACCATGTGGCTGCTCAATTGCATACCCCAGAGTAGAAAGTAAAATAAGTGTGTATATAGACCCTGCAAGCTGCTTCTACTGCAGAACTTGCTAAAGCGTTTAAAAGCCAATGATCAGAAAGCAACCAATCACAGTGACGTATTTACCATAATTCCAGTACATCTTGTCCTGTGTACAGATGTCATCCCATACATAGAACAGCACACCTAATTGTAATGTTCAGAAATCCAAACAAAGATAAAAAAAAAAAACACACACACACACATACCTGGTACCTTTAAGAAAATGTTACTAAAATAGCAGAGCAAGAAATGAAACTGCTGCAATCTGAACATGGTAAAAGACGTTTAATCCTGGCATGCTACCGGCACAGGTTTCTCCAGCTGCACTTTGTTTGTAATAAATAGTTTCACCATGACAAAGCACCTGTAGGCCTACATGCATTTTTGATGCAATATTAGTGGTACTGTATACTTGCCAGCAGTCCTGTATTATAAGAAATATCCCTTACTTAAAAAAACAGTCCCTTAATAAATCTATATGGGAAAATTTATTTACCGTAAAGAAAACGTTGTATAAGTTGATTTTCTAGGCATTTTTGTGGGGGCCTTAAAAGAGGGGAGCAACTAATACACAGGTGCGAAGTATGCGCCAGTGTGTGTAATATTAAACTATTACCAGCGCCACAGTGGGATTACTACAGCCACGGTTATGGCTCACACAAACTTAACTGTCAACAACATGATTTATTTCCTCAGGATCTACGGCATTCAAGTCATGTTGCTAGGTAGAAACACAAAACCACTGTTCTAATTAAAAGTTTTAATTTGTTACTCTCAATACCCTTAATCAATTTGAATGTTAAACACAAGCTTTCAGACTCTTGACTGACTTCCTCTCGAAAACGTCCCAGCTATACTGCTTCACTGTTAACACAACAGCTGTCAGTCTCTATGAATTTCCTTAGAAAGCAGAGTAGTAAACTTTTCAAGTCTTCTGTTCGTGTAACTGCAGTGCTACAGTAAGGCAGATGACTTTGAGACTGGATCAAGTAAAATGGCGAAAGAAAAACGAGCTGATAGGAGGAAAGTGCTTATGGCCCGATGTGGAAAACATAATGTGTTATACATGTTAGTGCAACACAGTGTTACACTTGTAAAGTATGTGTGTGGTTATGGTTCTGATTAACAAATCTAAATGAATGTGTTTGTACAGCTAGAAATTGAATGCAATTGTTCTGCACCGTATGCAACACTAAGATGTTTTGTTTATTGATTATAAGATGGTGCACTGTTTAGTTTATTTATTTATTTATTTATTTGCTTTTTTAATTGATGCAAGCAGCACTGTTAATACTTTTCTTTTAAATTTGAATTAATTCAACAAATTTGTAAAAGCCAAATGCAGCGGGAGCTATTGTCTAAGTATGGTTTTATACTGATTTGTTTTAAATCCGTGAATCATTTTTGCAAATGAAGATGCTGTAATATCTGTGTTCGGCTGCCTGAGAGAACACCAGACTAGCATCTATAATTACACTCTGCCGAGACCATTGTTCAGTGTTGTTCAACACAGCCCTACAGTGATTCTAAAGTTAGTGTTTTCTTTAATCATCTCCAACTTAAAAAGTCCTTATGCTGAAGCGTGGCAGACAAATGTGTCTGTTTATCTGAGAAGTTGACATCAAACTAAACTGTTCAAAAGGAAATAATCAAAATTCTCTGGCGCTTTTAGATAATAATCTTAGAGCTGCATGAGCATAGCAAGTTTTGAATGAGTGAAGAAGATTATGGTATCCTGCTAAAATGTCAACCACTAAACTTTAATTCTGTAGATGTCTTTTTTTCTGCTGCTGTGATTTTACGTAGGTTTTCTCTGGATTGAATGTGGTATATCAGGCAAGATATACGCATACAGACAGAAAGGGAGACAAACACTGGATTTTGCAGGATAGCATACACTAATATAAATACCTTTCATTTAAATATATATTGTTTCATATTGTTACAGACAGAAATAAACTAAAGATTCACTGCCTTGGTGCATTTTAAGTGCAGGTTTTAATTCTCTAGCCATTAGGAATAGCGGAGTTGGAGGGTCCTCTTAAGACTCACTGTTATCTTTTACCTGCACACAAATTAGTTATTTTTTTTTTTCATTCATGACCAGCTCACTTTACTGTATTGATGCCTAATGGAAACTAACACACCAGTACATTTCGAGTTAGTAATCACATTTGCCTCTCTTCCCCAGGTGCACGTGTTCGATCTGAGTGTGAATAAGTATGAAGCCATCTGTGAGCAGCTCGTGGTGGCAAAGAAGAAAACCAAGCTGACCCACATCGAGTTTAACCCCGTCCACCCCATCATCATCGTGGGGGATGACAGAGGCTACGTCACCAGCCTAAAGCTATCACCTAACCTGCGCAGGCAGCCAAAGGTAAGGCAGTCGGCTTCCTCCTTTAAGGGGGCTATTCGTGAGGAAAGCTCTAACTGCTGGTGTCACAGATTAGTGTTAATACTGGACCTCCCCGAGGTTAGTGTTTAATTGCGGTACTTATAAAATGGTAAAGATATATTAAAAACGCATGTTTCGTTTTAAAAGATCAGGAGAGTTTTTTCTATTAATCCCCATTTCAAGGGTAGCATTTGGATATGTATGCTGTGTTTATATAACTTGTGTTGGGGGGAGGGTGGGCAGAATAGCAGAGGTCTGAAATGCATTACTGTATCTTGGCTAAAATCCCAGGTGGACATTAGTATTAATGTTATTATTATTTATTTCTTAGCAGACGCCCTTATCCAGGGCGACATACAATGGTTACAAGATATCACTTTATTTTTACATACAATTACATTATTTTGTACACATTATTTTTACATACAATTACCCATTTACACAGTTGGGTTTTTACTGGAGCAATCTAGGTAAAGTACCTTGCTCAAGGTTACAGCAGCAGTGTCCCCCACCTGGGATTGAACCCACAACCCTCCAGTCAAGAGTCCAGAGCCCTAACCACTACTCCACACTGCTGCCCTTAATACAGATTTACTGTGCCATTCTTTGTGTCGGTGTTCACAGATTATACATGTGTGTGACTATACTGTATATATTTCTATATAATCAGATATTGTCTTTCTCAAGAGATCTCTTCATATTTGGTTTTTGGACCACTATGTTCTAATTGCCCCCACCCCATAATGTAGGCATACTCAGTTAATGTTTGGTGTTATATATCTTTAATCACTTTTCATCTCCTAACTTTAAACAGCATCAGAGACCTAGTCTCACATGTTTCCATGTTCAGATCTATGCTGCAATTTATTAATCTTTAGCTTTCGGTAAGATTCTGCCAGGGAGAACAGTCTGCTGCCCTCATTTGTATTTTTCAACTGGGGATTACAGAAATCTAATTACCAAGAGTGTCCTTGCTAGAAACAGCAGCCCCGACTCAAGCAAGTTATAGGTGGTCACATAAAGTCAAACACACTCTGATCCATGCACATTAGATTTCAAGGCGATCAATAGCATTAGCCAAGAGATAAATGTCAAAGTGGCAAGTTGTTAATGGATGGATTTTCAACACAAGGTAGATCTAAAAATAACCATGAAGAGTACAATGAATATCTAGATATTAAGTCCTGGTCATCATTCCTTTAAGAATCCAGCATTGCAAATCTAGACTAAGTAATCTAATTTCCCTAAGGACTAAAAAAGAAAAAAGATTCCTCTCCCCTGGTAAATGCATCCCCGTGTTTCTGCTGCATTGTCTGAAGTGTCCTGGTGTTTTCATCACAGCCCTTTGTTATGATGCTCTGTTGATTCCTGTCCCCTGGTAAATGCATCCCTGTGTTTCTGCTGCATTGTCTGAAGTGTCCTGGTGTTTTCATCACAGCCCTTTGTTATGATGCTCTGTTGATTCCTCTCCCCTGGTAAATGCATCCCCGTGTTTCTGCTGCATTGTCTGAAGTGTCCTGGTGTTTTCATCACAGCCCTTTGTTATGATGCTCTGTTGATTCCTGTCCCCTGGTAAATGCATCCCTGTGTTTCTGCTGCATTGTCTGAAGTGTCCTGGTGTTTTCATCACAGCCCTTTGTTATGATGCTCTGTTGATTCCTGTCCCCTGGTAAATGCATCCCTGTGTTTCTGCTGCATTGTCTGAAGTGTCCTGGTGTTTTCATCACAGCCCTTTGTTATGATGCTCTGTTGATTCCTCTCCCCTGGTAAATGCATCCCCGTGTTTCTGCTGCATTGTCTGAAGTGTCCTGGTGTTTTCATCACAGCCCTTTGTTATGATGCTCTGTTGTTCACAATCAGCAATCAGTCCTCCATCAGTAATTCTGAGGAGCAAGATTTTCATTTATAAAGCTGACATGACTGAAATGAAAAATAATTGCATACCCAGAGCTAAGCTAACTTAAAATAAAATGGACTGTACAAATGCTTTCTCCTTTGTTGCCCTTTTGTAACCCTTACTGAACCAGCTGACTGCAGTACATGCTGTCAATTTCATGCTTTATCTTTTAAAGCCTGTGCTTGTACTGCTTTATACAGCTCAGTTATACCATTAGCATTGCAGTGAGTAAATTGAAAGAAAAAGGAAAAGATCTAAAATCCAAACCCACAATTTGACAATGCTATTCGATCTAGAGCCTTTACTACAACTGCCATCCTCACTAGGATTTTCAATAGTCGGATCGGGGAAGAACATCACAATAATATGGCATAAATGTCCACAAATAGTGATCTGAATCTCTGGCCAAGAACCTTAGAATGAGAATCAACATGAACAATCATTGTGCCCCATGTGTATAATATACATGTTCTTTGTGTTTTAATGTGGATAGCCAATTATTTCAACAATACCTTCTCATACTTAATTGTGATTTGTCATGCTTGCCCACCATACACTTTGTTCGCCCATATGTGAATGAAGTATTCTTTATATACAGTACATAGGCCATCACACTGCACAAGCCTGCTTGTTTTTTACCCTTCTGCCTAGGACAGGGAAGTAACTTGAGACTATTTTCTTTTAGCATAACTCATGCAGTTTTACTTGTGGGACGCTCTGTGTCATTGCTTTCTCATCATTGTGGAGGATGCTGGGTTCCCAGGGTAATACTGCCTCATAAAAATGAAAGTTATTTGCAGTAAACTGGGTTTTTTTGGTTTGTTTAGTTTTTTTGATCGATGGAACAGCCTAGGCTGCTCTTCACTGAAGTATATTTAATTTTAAAATAATATTAATGTTGGTGCTTCAGTTGCTCCAACCCACAGCTCTGCGTGCTTAAAATGATCCTTTGGAAGCATGATTATACACTTCATAACACTGTGGCCTTTACCACCAAGATTTCAAGGCCCTTATATTTGAATATTCATCTCATTGTCAAGACCATTAAGTAAAACCTTTTATATACAGTCAAGCCCGCTTAAGATCACTTCAAAGGGACTGAGCATGCGTTGTGACAGTAAGCAGAGTTGACAGTATCAGGAGCTTGTCAATAAAAGAACAAACCCAACGACCGCATACCAATTTAACAAGCTCTCGAAGCCCTCGTATTTTCCTGTACGCATTCTCTTAGTAGTAGAAGCCACGTGAGAGTTGTGATAGGCACTCAAAATTGCATTCCTGTTTTTAAGAATCTTTCGCGGGTACGAAGAAAATTTGTAAGCGAGAGTTTGTTTTTTTCCCCTCACCTTTCTTGGATAGCGCAATTATTTCAGCGTTCGTGGCTCTGTTTGAATCTTTTAGTTTCTGAGACGTTTTCATTTTAATATGCAATGGTAACGGTGTATAAATACAGTACCGTTGATGCAGGCATTTTGAAGTGATATTAAGTGGGGTGGAAATCAATTGTATGACTGTTATATTTCCTAGATATTAAGCAGAGTGTGACATTAACCAGTGATATTATCAGAAGCTTTGTGTTTCATGTGGCTACTATCCCAATAGCCAGTCATAGGGCTTACTGGCCACTTGATGCTGTTTAAGAAGCAGTTTTTTAAATAGTTTAGAGTGTTAAATCAGTTTGAGGGGTTTAGTGTGCACTTAGGATCCTGTGTTATTCTATCCTTGATACATATTTAATATTAAGAGGCTTTCCAATACAGTACATTTTGTGTTCAGGCATTTGTGTTGTAGAGGCTGGCTTGTGCTTATTGTGTTTCTACAATAATCTGCCCTGATAGACTGATGCCAAGTGGAAAGGTTGCTGCATTTCTTAAACAAGTTGTTATTGCTTCTAATAGTTCAAACATTTAATAGGCAAACATTTCGTCAAGTGCCCTTTTCTGCAAAGGGCTGTGCTGTCTTAGTATTTTTATTTTGGCATTTCGAAACCTGCTGTACTTACACATTATGTGACATGTATTGTTAACTTTTTGGTTTATGAAAAACGTTTTTTATACTGAAAAGTTGGTACTAATCTTGCTCTCTAATATAGCTGATCTAAACTATATTTAGAAACTTCAAGGGGATCGTACAATTATTTTAGCAGCTTTCTATTTTTTAAACACATTAATATTGTAAGTTTAGATTGTATTTTAGTGAATCACCAGCAGCAGCAAATTAGGAAGTTGCTAACAAATATAGCACAGTGCAAGTACCAACACAAAATGTTATAAATATCGACTAACAGAAGAACCTTTAAGCCGATGTCGCCTTTTTATTAGTTTTATTCCACAATAAGCCTAACTGTCCAGGGACGTGTTCCTCAGTGTCAGCAGTGTTACTGATGCCCCTTCGTTTAATTAAAATAAATTTGGAACTGTAACACTAACCAGCAAATGCTTTTTAATACAATCCAATACATGCACTGTACTGGTTTTCCAACAAATGTTACATTAGCTATGCAAACTGTCCAGTGTTTTGAATCAATACAAACTTGGCTTTAATGACATATGACACAGTGATGAATGTAAGCTTTTAAACATGTGCCATTTCTATTCTATTAAATTTGTGCCTGGCTAGACTGTACCATTTACAGTTTCACGATTCTCATAAATTAATAAAAAAAACTCTGCTGTTATTAACGTGCTCTTTTAATGAAAGTAGAGTAAATCAGAAGTGCATTTTTTCCTGCTTAGTAGTCCTACAGTGCTGAAAAGCCAGTATTCACAACCTCTAATTAAACAGGCAGGATAACCCCGGTATTGATTTTCTGATCAGCTGGATTTCATGACTTGGACTTTGTGAATGAATCTATACTGTACTGGCAAAACATAGGACTTTCTGAATGAATCTATACTGTACTGGCAAAACATAGGACTTTCTGAATTAATCTATACTGTACTGGCAAAACATAGGACTTTCTGAATGAATCTATACTGTACTGGCAAAACACAGGGAGACCTACCCTGCTCTGCAGCTCACGTCTGCTAAAAACAAGAAGTGAACATATTGGGAAGGACGTGAGCCAGCATGTAATGCATTGCACCGTAGAGGCTGAAGCAATTTGGGCAAGAATCCAGCCTTTCCAAGCACTTTTATTTTGAATAACAATGAGATCCTTGGGCAACCATTGTGTTACTGTGGCATCTTTATTGCATTTTTTTAGACAATGCTAAGAACCACACAAGTGTCTGGTTCACTCTGCAATAATAATAAGCATATCAGTGACGTTCAACCACCCAACATATATTCATATATTGTTTGCACATGTAAAAATGTAAGTTTGACATACAGACAGATATAAAAATGTGTATATATGCAAACCTGTAAAGTTGTCCCCAGTAAGTGATTACTGTATAAAAGTGTATAGTAATTAAATATTGTCAGATTTTGAATGAATAAAATAAGTTATTTGACACATTGAATATTACCAGTATATACTGTAGTTTTAAAGCTATAGGTCTATTTCTCTCTGACAAACCAGAAAAAAGGTTTACATCACCCATAATTCCACACCCATCCGAGATGCATACCCTGGCAGGAAAATGCATAGTGCAGATGCATTACAGATTCCGGGGAAGAGATCCAGGGATAATACTGGGGTACAGAAAACGGAATAGTGGCTTATTCCTGCTGGGCTAGGGAATTGATCAAATGCCCCGTTACGTTTTGGTCTATTTTAGCTACAGTGTGGGTGGAAAGACAGCTTTTCTAATCTCCAGTAATTTAGAATTCCTCTTACACCATTTTGGCTTTTGATTCTCTTCAGTAATGAAATAACTGACTTGACATAAATCAAGCATCGCCCTCATCAATCTTAATATGTGTCAAAGCAGGGAGACAGAAGCATGTTATTAATAACACTGCACTTTTTACAGGCTTTGTGGCTTTGGTCTTCTTTTATGATATTTGTAATACATATAGCTAAGAGAACAAAGAGATCTGGCGTCAAGAACACATTCAGTTAAATTTACAGCAATACACTGACAAAGAAAATGTAATAATAATAAAATGTTAATAAAGAATGCCTTTTCACTGTAACGGTTGTGCAGGTAGTCTACAATTAAACGTAGTGAACATGATCTTATATTGCTCTTTTGCTGCAGGTCACAGCGGTCTTGCTTTGTAACGACAGTGTTCTAGACATTAAGCAGCAAAGTTTAAGAAAGACAGCTACTCACCAGCAGAAACAACTTCATAGCCAAGCCTAAATGAGTTCTGCATGTGCTGTGAAGCTGTTAACTCAGACCCGTAATGATGTCATTGTTCAGAGCACTGAAGAGAGTACCATGAAACCAGTTTGTAAATCTCACCTCGTTCACAAAACTGCAATGCCACCAGTTCTGAGCAGTCTAGAAGCCAATCTGCAACCGGAACGTACCTCCAAAATATGCCTGATATCTGTAACTGGACCTTACCTACATTTGCCTTTTATATGGACCCAGACCATACCTCCAATAGTAATAAACTCACAGCCCTTTGTACAGGAGGCTGTGTGGTCCAGTGGTTAAAGAAAAGGGCTTGTAACCAGGAGGTCCCCAGTTCAAATCCCACCTCAGCCACTGACTCATTGTGTGACCCTGAGCAAGTCACTTAACCTCCTTGTGCTCCGTCTTTCGGGTGAGACGTAATTGTAAGCGACTCTGCAGCTGATGCATAGTTCACACACCCTAGTCTCTGTAAGTCGCCTTGGATAAAGGCGTCTGCTAAATAAACAAATAATAATAATAATAATAATACTGCCTACATTGTTTTTCACTGGACGCTCGTGTGAGTGTCTTTAGTGGCAGATGGAAACATAGTATTAGTTTGAGAATCTCTGTGGTTGGAGCTCTGAAATGTAGGACCACAGATATTTCAGTAGCTTTGAGGTCAAAACGAATATGTGTGGCTGCAATAGTACGTTTAGCTGATAGAATTTGGCATTGTAGCACTGAAAGAAAAACTCATCAGAGAGAATCACAGGTTATAATGCAGCCCCACAGTGTTTATTCCAAAGTGTTTAATGTCCATTTCAGCCGCTGGCCATTCTTCCCCCTTGAAGACCTAATCATCTCTTCCTCCTCAAACCTTCTTCAATGGTGCTGTAAGGTAGCATTCTATGCTGTCCCCTTTATAAGAAGTGCTGTTCAGTTCTTTCAGCCTTGTTGGAAGTTGCGTGGGTTGTTACACAGATGATTCTCTGCGGCATAAATATATGCATCATATGCCACCTTCCTGTTTTACCAGCTATTCATACATTACTGGGGCCTGTCGTTTTACACAACTTGTCTGATTACCTTTAATTTAGTCCTGGAATGTATCTGTAATCTATTCCTTTAGTCCTAGACTAAACAGAAGTAAAATAACTTGCAATAATTAAACAATCATCACATTACTTACATTTCACAATTGTGTTTTGAAGTGCTCCACAGCATTCCCAGGTAAGTGTATGCAGATTGATGGTAATTTTCTGGGAATATCAGGGAGACTGGCACTTTGTGTTTTTCCAGCCTGCTGGACCAATCTGCTTCCACTATCACACCCATGCTGAAAGTATTATAAAATGTTATACAGGTTCTGAGAGCACCTCTAGGAATTGCTTGACCGTCAGTGGGATGTTTGCACCTAAGTGAATGTGGTGTTCATGTGAATATGGTATACAGAAATATCTAGTCATGCAGATACTGCACTTCATAGAGGTTGCTAAACTTACTTTATCTCTCTCTGTTACTTTCTTGTGGAGTATCTTGCACTAAAGTGCATGTTGGAGGATTTAAATATGCTCCTTTTAGTATCTTCCTCCTTTAAAGCCAGTTTCCTGGATCGAATCTAATAGGGTTATATTTACATATTCCCACTTGGATGACCCCCTATAATACATTCCATTGCAGTGACCTATTGCTGCTGTTCCACAGTATTGTGTGTTCCCTTATTGAAGTTTATTTTAGTAAATCATAGCAAAGTGTAATAAAGCATTGTAAAGCCCAGAGAGTTATGGTAAAAAATATAATTAAATAAATAAAAACATCGCAAACTGTTGTAAATGCAAAGTATAATCATGGGAAAACTTCAAAATGACTGTTTACCCTTTTCTAAGGGTGCTTCATGCATGCTTTAGTTCTGTTTGTAACAAATAACTGCTGCTGTGTCTCAACAATGAGATTATCAGCCAAGTGTTTTGTTTGATATTTTAATTTGACTTAAGATATTTATTACTGGGTTGTATTTTAGTGAGATATCCCATGAATTCTTGTCTCAATGATAACATTGCCACAGTATTCTTTTCACTGTTCAGCAATGTGGTTTCAGTTTTCATCTCAGATTCAGCTTCTGCTTTATTTCCCAGAACCCTTTGTTTATCACCACTGTAAAGTTCCTTGATGAAAGGCCTCTTTTTGCTGCAGCCTCTTAAATTTTCAACAGAATCACTTTGCTGTTACTATTCTGTTATTATGTGTTGCTGCATTTTCTCCACTGCTGGTGAAGATATAGCTCCTATTTTTTATTACGTTACAGGTTACTGTCACTATAAGGAATTGTATTTTAAATTATTTTGACACATTTGCTATTTCTCCCCTCTGCTGGTTTCTTATTGCCTATCTCCTTGTCTTAGCCTCGCTCTGCCCCTGCTCCTTTAATCCAGCTCACTGGTATTTTGCAGGAAAAGAAAGGGCAGGAGGTGCCGAAGGGACCCGAGGTGGAGGTCGCAAAGATGGAGAAACTCCTGAACCTCCTGCGGGAGCCAGAGAGCCTGGACAAAAAATAAAGAGCAGGAACGCAGCTGCTGGAGAATGTCATAGAAGAACTCCTACTCTGTATTTACAAAGCAATGACAACCCCTGGAAAACAAATAGCACTAAGATCACATTCAAGAAATCAGTGTTCATCAAGCCACCAGCAACATTGTCATCAGTTTTTCTTTTATTAGGAAAAGAAATAAAATATTTAATGCTATTAGTCAGTAAATATAGAAAACAAATAGTTGTCTCAATATTAATTTATATACATTGTTTTTCTATTTAACAATATACATATATATGTCTATCTTTACACATGAGTAAATTGACTATAATCTATTCAGAAACTATAATAAATGTATTTTCAAAACCATGTTTTATCTGCGACTGAATTATGGAATGCATTTCTACAAATTGTAAAGCGAAAATATTACATCAATGCTGTGCAAAAAAAAGCATACAGGGTGCATTTGAGTCAGTTTGAAGCTAAGTCGATTAACCCCTCACTGAGGCATTTCAATATGAACTGCTGTCACTTTAGATATTAAAATATGTCCAAAGGATGGGAACCTGTAGGGAAGTTGACAGGAGAGTGGAATTGATGTATAATACTGTTTTAAACAATCACAAGTGAAATTGATAAAGCAGATCACTGTGAATTACAGTAATGTAATGAGAGTTCCACCTGTAACCGATTCCTCAGGAAGAATAAAGATTGTTGGTTAAAATCTCATTGTGAGGATAGTTCATTAGAAAGATGTGTTTGCACAGCTTTCAAAATGCTGACCTAAAACCCTATTAGTTTTCTTTAAGGGTTTCACATAACTGGTACGCAGGTACGCATGCGCACCAATAAAAGAATGCACACTTCAACATTGTTTTTAAGGGTTGGTTCATACTTCTGACGCAGATGAATGCAATACGTCAGGCGCAGACAGCTTCAAAATCTCTGCAGCTTCACTATTTGCTGTACGAAGGACGTATCGTGTCACAGCCCTTTTGACTGTGCAGCTTCACTATTTGCTGTATGAAGGACGTATCGTGTCACAGCCCTTTTGACTGTGCAGCTTCACTATTTGCTGTATGAAGGACGTATCGTGTCACAGCCCTTTTGACTGTGCAGCTTCACTATTTGCTGTACGAAGGACGTATCGTGTCACAGCCCTTTTGACTGTGCAGCTTCACTATTTGCTGTATGAAGGACGTATCGTGTCACAGCCCTTTTGACTGTGCAGCTTCACTATTTGCTGTATGAAGGACGTATCGTGTCACAGCCCTTTTGACTGTGCAGCTTCACTATTTGCTGTATGAAGGACGTATCGTGTCACAGCCCTTTTGACTGTGCAGCTTCACTATTTGCTGTATGAAGGACGTATCGTGTCGCAGCCCTTTTGACTGTGCAGCTTCACTATTTGCTGTATGAAGGACGTATCGTGTCACAGCCCTTTTGACTGTGCAGCTTCACTATTTGCTGTATGAAGGACGTATCGTGTCGCAGCCCTTTTGACTGCACAGCTGTCGTTCATGCTTTAAATACAGACTGCATTCGCTTACCTCTTAAACAAGAGGGTTAAAACAATCAAAAGCAATGCTGTTGGTACATCCGCCCTCTCAACCAACAGAGAACCCAAAACAGAGAATTGTATACATTCATTAGAGAGATGCGGGTATGTGACAGTGAGAGACATTTGAGGTGTTTTTGAATGGCAGGTGAAAGGTTGCAATTCCCTCAAAGTGTGGCCACGGGCTTTACATTCTCGCCAGTCCTTTTCTATTTTTTTTTTTCAGAATAATACACACACCAACGCTGTTTCTATTACAGTGCACTCCGTTTATAAGAATCACATCCATCCCGGATGATTGGATTTTTATAAGCGGTTCATTGTAATCGTGTCAGTCCACTTTTAACAATTAGCGAAAGCATGCCTCCGCGCATCAGCAGTTTAAATATAGTATACAAATGTCAACGGTGCTCAATCACTGAGGAAAATACATCAAAACAATCAAAACAAGTCCTCGAGGGTAAGCAACTTGCTATATGATCAAGATTATGTTCACCCAAGGCTGCAGAATCCTATTTTACTACAGTATACTTGAGAAGCAATCGTCTCGTGAGGGTGCCTAGTTTAACTGCCCTGCGGTGTTACATGTAATGGCCTTTGAATTAAAATGACATCACAGTACAGTATTTTACTGTCAGGACTACCACTGCACTTAAGCATCTGTGGCTTACTTATTTTCAGTTGTGATGCAAATCTCAGTTTTTCACTATGCAGAGATGCAAAACTCCGCAATCACCCCCCTCCTCACCGCGCCGCTACACAATCCCCCTCACTCTATATCACACAATAATGCTGCTGTACTCAGTGAATGCAGATTCACTTTATCAAAACTAATTTTCACTAACACAGAACAACAAAAAAATACCTGCCATGTTGACTCACACGTAAACTGCACGACTTGCTTTTTTCTACTGGGAGTCTCTGCGGGTCAGGGATTATACTGTATACACGCTGCGTACATGCCTGCGTACTTAAACATTCAGACACTATTGTTGTTGTCTCTGACACGGCCATTAAGCAGTGGTGCATGTCAACATTTAAAAAAATCAAATATTGATCCTGCCTGTGAGCCTCACGCCTTTCTGCCCTGATGCATATTCATATGTGTAAGATGACCACTGAAGCCTTTGATCCTGAACCCAGCATCCTTGACAGGGGTGCAAATCGTTTTGAAAATTGGTGCTAAACTGTTTTGAAAGTTTAGCACCACAGAGCCCACTGTACTGATGCTAAATTATTAATTACCACCCTAATCAAGCCCCCCTTACAACTTCCCACACGACACAAACCTTCTCTCCTATGTATGAGTATGAGTATGGGTAGTCCAGACCCAATGAGAAACTATCATCATCTATGGTTGCTATAAAAAATAATAATAATAATAATAATAATAATAATGACAATAAATGAGACAGTGACTTGAATAATGATGGTGAGCACACTATCCCTAACCCTAACCCTAACTGCTACACAACCTAAGGAGCTATCTTACAAAGCCTACAGTATATGATAAATAGTGGTGCCCATTAATCAGCAGCACAATCCACCTTAGAGTTCTTACCCACTGGACTGACAAGTTCAATAGTACAATAACTCTGCAGTTTAATGATAAAATACAGGGTACTAGTTTGAACAAGTGTGTTAAATAGTAATAGACATAGTATAGTCTATCACATAGTAATATACATCCCTCACCTACATAATTAGAGACAGCAGTATAATGACAGAGTAACATGCCCTACATCCACCGCATGACAGGTTCTTCTTCATATTCTCAGATTCTGATCCTCTCAACTTGGGGAAAGAATGTTGCAGCCAAGTTTCATCACAACAGCATTTTCCTGAAGAGCAATCAGTCAGCTAGCAGCTGAAACTGAACACAGCAAGTATTGATTCACTACCCGCCCCCCCCCCACCAAAAGAGTCTGTGCTAAAGATAAGCAGGAAAGACTGGAGACAGTATTTGTTCACACCATGTTACCTTGTTACAGAGATTGATAAACCCAGTCTGCCGTGCAGCCCCATGGGTCCTCATCATTGTCTGATAAGCAGTGTAAAAAGACACTGTCCCACTGGTTTGCTTTTTAGCAGAAATCTAGAAGTCTGTTACACCTTCCCTTGAATCATCGCCAGAGTCTATAGGCAAGGAATGTAAAATAAAACCAGTGTCAAGCACATGCGAGATATTATTAAACAAATTGTCCATCTGTGTTGTAGGAATGGGACTGGCTGGAACATTACTGGCATTCAGCTTCAAATGTCCACTCTTTTTATAGCTCTGGGCTGCTGTGAAAAGGGTTCCTACTGTACTGTAGGCTTGTGCTCCCAGTTCTGCACTATGCAGATCTGCAGATGATTCAGCAGTTGCTCATATCCAGCAAGTCCAAGGCATCTGGACATGGCACTGGCCATTCTTCTCCCTAGTGTGGGGCTGATGTGATAGCCCCCTCTGCTCCCAGTCAAGGGGTCGTCAGTAAGTATTTCTGCTCATTCTTCTGCTCCTTCTCCACCGTGGCTAGGACAGGGGTCCTCTCCTGGCTGGAAGGGATCCGACAGGCTTTGTACAGGATCACAAGAAGGATCAGGATCAACACAGCCACCAGGGAGTTGCACACGATGGCCACGATGGCCCCCGTGGAGAGTCCCGAACTCATTCCAGACTCCATGAGGAATGGAGGGGCCAGTCTGTGGCCCCCAAAGGGCCAGCTCAGAATCTCCAGTTGGGCACCTTGCAGTAACAGGGTTGCAGACCTGCTGTGAGTTCACAGGATGCACACTGCAAGCAGAGGCTGGGATTACTAGTTACCATCAAAGTCACTCTACTTCAAAGGTCCGTCTGTTCATTTAGTTGGCGATGCCTTTGAGCCTTTATTCTGTAGATCCAATACAGTTTTAAGAATGCTGCTGCTGATCAGAGACCGGATTTCTTTATTATTCCGGATTCTTGTTTGTTCTATTTGGCCAGAGGGGTTTCAGAATGGTTAGGGGAAAACTACACTTGTTTATTTTAATGACTTTTTAATAACCAATATCCTTTTCATAACATCTCTGGTGAACTGATCATATTTGTATGATGCTACATTGATACAGATTATACAGAAAGACAAAGGACGATGCAATATAGAAAAGAAAGTTTTAGGACCAGATATGAAAAGTAAATCAGCACTTAAAAATGTTTCATTACAAAACTGTGGATCATCAAGGTAGCCTGCTGCACAGTGCTATATGAAAATCTTAATCCAATGCATTCTGACGCAGGTTTTGGAAGGTTGATCACGGTTGGCTGTGCAGTATTTGTGCAGCTCATGCATTAAGGGAAGGTCATGCAATTGTCAGAATGAGGTCCTTTATCCTTACGAATAAAACAGCTTCACAGAAAAGATCTGGATCTCCCCTTTGCTCTGAAGATTGGATCTCAGTCTCTCAACAGATTCCCACCTCTGTATTCCTGCAAACCAAAACAAAAAGCAGAAGAATCAATTGCTGTTCAGAGGAGAATGCTTCCAAAACAACACAGAATCTGGAGCAACGTTTTTGCCACACACAAACGAAACAGACATCTGCTTGCATAACAACTTGAAACTAAAATAATGTATGCCTGTGGCGGAGTGTCCCGCCCCTATGTATTATTATTTGTATTTTTGTTTGCGGCGCGGGTAAAAGCGCCGCATCTTTTATTATATATTTAAAAACCCTGTGAGGATGCATGGCTGATCAGCTACTGATTATTTAACTAGCTGACAGTCATGCATCCTTACCAAACGCGTGCAGACTCTGGCCGAGGGATAATAAGATAATTAACAACTAGTTAATCCCTCGGCCAGAGTATATAAACCTGCAGCTCTCTGCACTCGGGGTGGAGTGTCCATTAAAAAGCTGGGACCAAAAACTAGCATATTGTATTTCTGTATTAAACCATTAGCCTTCCACCACCCCCTTAGTGGAGCACAGGAGCCTGAGCAGCCCAATGATTGGAGCTGATGCCTGGGAATCAAGAGGGATTTGTCCTAGATCTCGATCCTAATTTTAAACATATTATAGCACTCACGTGAGATGAAATGAGGAGAATTATTAAAATGCTATTTATGCAGGGCTGAAGAATCTGTGGACAGAAACACTAGTGTGAGCCATTGCCTCAATTAGCCAGCAACAAACAGACTGAGAGACCATGAAAAAAATACACTTCGCACTCCTACAGTACCTTTAATGCTGTAATCGTGTTAAACAAGGAATAGAGTGACTGCACCCCCAATGCAAAGGCATGCTGTCTGCACTTTGTAGAGTGACTGTGCCCCCAATGCAAAGGCATGCTGTCTGCACTTTGTAGAGTGACTGTGCCCCCAATGCAAAGGCATGCTGTCTGCACTTTGTAGAGTGACTGTGCCCCCAATGCAAAGGCATGCTGTCTGCACTTTGTAGAGTGACTGTGCCTTCAATGCAAAGGCATGCTGTCTGCACTTTGTAGAGTGACTGTGCCCCCAATGCAAAGGCATGCTGTCTGCACTTTGTAGAGTGACTGCACCTCCAATGCAAAGGCATGCTGTCTGCACTTTGTAGAGTGACTGTGCCTCCAATGCAAAGGCATGCTGTCTGCACTTTGTAGAGTGACTGTGCCCCCAATGCAAAGGCATGCTGTCTGCACTTTGTAGAGTGACTGTGCCCCCAATGCAAAGGCATGCTGTCTGCACTTTGTAGAGTGACTGTGCCTTCAATGCAAAGGCATGCTGTCTGCACTTTGTAGAGTGACTGTGCCCCCAATGCAAAGGCATGCTGTCTGCACTTTGCTGAGATAATGCAGTGGCAGGGATCATTGTCTCTGCAGGATCCCCCTCGGAGGAATCCAGTAATGAATTTCAAGGGTACAGTAGCGACAAGCAAATCCGCATTTCTAGATATATATAGATGAAGTAACATCAAACTGAAGGACTGAATTCTATATACTGTAGGCATTAAAGACTTGAATTGAATTGAAATGTACTGCTGTGAATGAATTTCATAATGCTCATCATTAAGCACTCAGTTAATCTGTCGTACCCCAACTCTGTCAATTACTGACACATGCTTTGTTTTGCCAGTAATCTTTTTTTTTACAGACACAATTAGAAAAGACTAAGTAGCTTCAAACACCATTTGAACAGCTTCTGGGCTCTGCTGTTCTGATTCAATACATATAGAAAGTTAACACTGCAGTATGATTGGACTGGAACGAGGAAGGCTGTTCAGAGATTCTCCATGCAAGCTCAAAGCCAGGTAAAGGCATATTTAAAGAGAAATGATGATAACTCAATATTGGATCAACAAGACCCAGAACCAATCAGAATGACTGCAAACACCATAAAACAGTAAGGGAAAACATAAAGCTTGATTTATAGAAACCACACCGGTCAACTGTTTCTTTAAACAGACTGGGGTGATGTATGGGCTTGCACCAACATTCAGCATTAGACCCTCTCAGTCTGACACAGAGGACTGGCGTGTTTACAAGCTGCTGGAAAGCGAAGCCGTCATAAAGGGGGCTTAGCTCCGGCTGGGTGGAGCGCGCATACAGAACAGAGCGCTTTCTGTGTCAGTCTCAAAGAGCAGCACTGGCAGTGTCGTCTGCCAGGCATGCAGGTCATGTGACTGACAGCCACACTGCAGGGATTAGTGCCCGTCCCATTCAGTATTTCAAATTCCTTCATACAAAACAAACAGCATAACGTGCACTGTTGTATAATTTTAATAATCAAAAGTAAAAAAAAAAAACAACCACACTGAACATCTGCCAGTTGTCAGCATGCTGATCTGATCCACCACCATCTGTCAGCCAGAAGCAGTTCCGTGCCTCACTGTGCGTGTCTGAGGGGGAGGGAGTTCCAGTCCAGGCCCTGAAAAACCATTCCCTTCACAGTGCTGCCACCAGGCTAGCCTGCCAGTGGGGTGAGAAGCATGTCAATTAAATTAGTTCCAGTGGACTGCAATCATTTTGTACAGAAACACTCGTCAAGTCTCATTCCTCATGCCTGCGGTCCCTGATCAGTCAGTAACGGTCTCTTGTGCTGTGTGGTATATGTGCGTCTGTGTGAAAGCTTTCCCCTCGTTTGAAGGGCTGCTGGAACTGGAAGTTGTTGAGTAGGCTTTAAGGACGAACTCCCAGGTTTCTGCAATCAAGCTGAGTTTATTCATCTGCAGGAATCCAAGGCTTCAAATAGCTACTAGACCTATATTACTGTGTGAGCTGTGTGCAACTTTACAGCAGTAAGTACAGGAAAACATCTCAGAGGGGAATGACAGTGGGTGCCAGTACAAATGGCTCATCCTCCAAGCAGGGGCTGCTTTGACCTTGGTGTTCCTGGAATGGCAACACTTGGTCTTAGTTCTCTACATTGACTACCCTGGCTTGCCAGCACTGAGTTCTAATGTCACAGAATCACTGCATTCTTAAAAATCCAAGTCGAATGAATAGCCCTTAATAGGTGCTGGAGTCCCACATCATAAACATCTCAATGGACACACACACTAATACTCATTTTTTGATTGCCGAAACTCGTACATTTATTAACATGGTAGCTACTGAAATGTCAGCACTGTGCTTGTTTTGGACAGAGCCCTGCTGCACTTTATCTTTTCATACATTTTATAGTTTCAGCAATTAAATACTGAGGAAGTCTTGGATCAGACTTAATAGTCTATTAGTATTGTGTTTTAGGCACCCATAATTACATTGGTGAATTCTATCAAATTATGCTCAATCATGCATAATTGATATTTATACGAATAAAGAGCTTAAACATTAATTATGCAAAATTTGCCTAATAAAATAATCCCAATTGACGGATAGTCCCGCTTCCTGCTTTTAGATAAGAGTGAGCTGCTTACCTGAGTCCTGGGTCTCCAATGGACTGGTTGAAGATACACCCAATTAAGACGCACATGTCAGCCTGCCACTTCAAAGTCACAAGTACCAGTTTTAGCATGGACTTAAAAAGATAGATCTCACTGGTTTTGGGTTTGTTCGGTTTTGTCCCCATATCATTTCAATTCCAATCCCATGAGCCCTTAGGGAAGCAACAGGAGCTGTTGTGTGAAGCCCTGCAATGAAGCAAGTGGGTGTCAGAGATACCCAATCAGATCAGACATGAGGCTTGGAGTTTATCCCAGTGTTGTCTATATTTTGTTGCAGGCAAGCAGGGATTCAGCCTCCCATGAAAATCCATATATAAAAATCTAAAATATAAAACAGATAAAAAAAACAATGTACCAGTGAAGGTGTAAAACTGAGCAAACTTCTGATACCAAAGGAAACAGACACATTCATTTATATACTTGTGTCCCCACTTTGTCACTTCATGAAGAATACTGCAGTGTACCATGCATGGTGTTACACTGATAGGATAGGTTGTTTTTGGTATGGTTTGGCAGGGATCCCTGAACCCATATCCATGAATGGAAAAAGCGTCCCTGGTTCCCTCCATTCCAGTCATGTGAGAATGTGATACCTTGATTGGTTAACCCACTGGCCACTCAATTGTCATAGTGCATATTAGACAGGTATAACAAGGCTGCAGAAAGCTGGGGCAGGGAGGTAGGCAGCAGGAACACTTTGTTTTCAGCACGGAGACAGTTGTCCCAAAGCGTTAGACAGAAGCGCTGTAGCTAGAAAGTCGTGTCTGTATCTGTCAGCGCTGCCTCTCCTGGCTGCAACTTGTTCATTTTGTATCAGCAAACAATAACAATGCGCTTCCCGTTTCTCTGCATGACCGTTGGCTGTTCTGTCACACATGATAAACCATCTAGAGCTTCTAAAACACTCCAATCACAATGAAAAAAATGCAATCATTTCACAAGCGTTTCCAATTAGCCTTCAGACAAAATGCTTGTCAAAGGATTCAACCAGCTTCTGTTTAGTACTCCACTGTACCATAGTGAGCATGGTAAAGCATAGACACGTATGAACGCAAACAGGGACCGTAAAGCACTGTAAAAAAAGAACATGACAAATGATGGCTAGCCATAATAAATGCATGAGAAAAGCATGGTCAAAATGTAGTTTAAATGTGTTTAAACCACCGGAAGAGAAATACAAATTCGCAAAGTTCAGCCAAGGGAAAGAGATAAACAAATAGCTGACCATATGACTAGTAGATAATGCTGTTCCAGTACAATGAAATTACTTTCTGATGAGTTTGCAGAGTTCCTCTCCCCGCCGCAACCCTGCAAATAAACTCCAGTGTCTGAATGTCATTTTAAAAACGCCCCGGGCACAAGACGGTACCTGCAACCTGGACGTTTCAATACGAGTTTCTGATTCAATTAAACAGGAGCTTGTTTTCCCTTGGAAACCCATCCTCCGCTAATTGTGCCGCCAGCCCTTCTTTTATTACAAACCAATATAGTGTTTTCTAGAAATATGATTAAATACTTATTGCTTTAAAATGTAAGAAAAAAATAGTCATGCATCTTGAAGGATTCAAAACCATCGCAGAGACAATGACTGAATGTTTTCAGACATAAAACCAGCTCTTTAAATAACAAGACAGGGGTTTGGTTGTTTGTATTGAGTGTCGCACCTGAGAAAAAAAAAAAACATTGATTCAAAATGTCACCTACAAGTTGATTTCGATGTTGCCAGAACATGCTGTCTAAAAGTCACCTTGTTGTTTCACTGCCTTTAGCCACTCAATGTTATTGCTTTCAACAAGCACAGCACAGCGTAGGCCTCGGTCCTTCTAGTGTCTTCCACTGGAGCTGTTTGTGAATATTCTAAGTTGTTTAGTGGGTGCTTCAGGTCTTGCACTACTGTAGCTGGATGCTCATGATCTTTTCCTCTCTCTCTCCCTCCCTCTAAATTTAAAAATGCATAAGAAATGTATATCCCTTGGAATACCACAGCCCCCACCCCTGGCAGTAACTGCTGTTGGCAGGGAGATAAATGTTGCCGTTTGGATTTGATGCGCAATGGCTTATTCTGCAATATTAAAAAGAAAATTAGACAAGCATTTCCAATATACAGTGCTCCCTCGCTATAAGGCTCTCGATTATAACGCACCTCGGATATAGCGTGCCTACAGCATGTCCCACAATTCCCTATACTAGTGATTCATGCAATATTTCTACAGTAAATACAGTACCGGTGTTGTTCAAACTGTAAACAACTTCAGTCTAACTTCCGTTTCTGTCTCTCCATTTTGATACAGTATCTGAACTGAAGAAAAGTTGCGCTGGCACTTTATAACACAGACATCTCATTCATCATGCGTTTTATAACTAAAAAAAAATATTAGGCGTATTACGTGGTTCTCTTTCCTAATGTATTTACTTTTTTGCTGCGAGAGGAGCTGCAGCTTTCTGTGGGAGACGAGACGCTTCAGTCCCGCTCCGGCAGCCGAACCTGGGGCGAGCACTTTCCCTCTTCCCCTCGCCCGACCCGCTACCCTTCTCGTACTTGGTTTGCTTGTCTGTCGCTTCGAACTGAACTCCTGACCGCCGTTTAGTCAGGCTATTTATAGTTTAAAACAGATAATTAAAATGATCCACGAGTGGGAATGTTATTTTTTAAAGTTACATTTTTGCTTCACTATATGTGCATTATGGAGAGGAAGTTATTTTGTTTTGTATTTTAGTCAGATGTGTGTTGTTCTGTGTCCCGCGGCGCCCCCCACCCCCTCCCCCGTTTTTAACGCTCTTCAGTTATAATGCTCATATTGTGTGTCCCCCGAGACCCACGTTATAGCGAGGGAGCACTGTGTATGATAATGGATTCTCATTGAAATGCTGATCTAGTTTCATTAACAATGGTTCTCTTTAGCAGATCTTGGGACTGCGAGGATGATTTTCAAAGCTCTTGGCTCCAATGCAAAATGTACATGATTTTTTTTTTTTTCTCTCTGAAAGAAAAAGAAAACCCTTTCAAGTTGCAACTGTTAGGAGCAATGCAGGTGTACTTAAGAGTCCATTAATTATCCTTCTCGCCTTTCTCTCTAGTTTTGTGAACGAAACAGCTTTGAAAAAAATGGTGCAAGTTTTGCATTGGAGCAGAAACCTTTGAAACTCATTATGTGTGTGTGTTCAAAGTTACGGTTGAAGCATGTGGCAGGACAGCGTCAGGAATGAGACTCAGAGTCAAGGAAAGCTGCAGTTCAAGCAGGTATGCGCACGGTTACACAAACAAACAGGAACAAACAAAACAGGCACAAGGGCCAAAAGAAAAGGTTAAACAAAACAATACAAGCAGTGCCTGTAGGCTGGGCATTCACCTTCACTCCAGACAACATAAACACAGGTCCAAACTCACCAAACTCCCTCCAACAAACAAAGGATTTCTGGCTCCTTTTATACATGTGGCCACATCTGTGATTGCTGGCAGGGACAGATTTAACCCCATCCCTGCCAACCTTCCATTCCCACACACATTAATCACAGCAGCAGGGCTTCTGTCCTGTCACAATGCATAATTCCCACACCACTGTGAAAGACGACAGAGACAAAACATTATTATTATTTTTATTATCGTCTCCTTCACCCATTACACGAAGATGAACTTGGCTGGTAACCCTAACTGCAGACATTCCTGCAAGCTGTAGGTAAATCAGAAGTAAGCAATGTAATGCTCAGAGAAGTATGATCAAAGCGTATGACACAAACAACATGGCAAAATAGGGTTAACTATGATGGTGAAGGGAAACTATGGTACACTTATCGTGGTAAACTTTTATAAGGGATAGTGTTCCTTTCAAAGGCTGAATATAATCACAATCTACTGAATACTGGGACACAGACATCAGTTTCAACTTTGCTCATTCTCCTGAATAGCATTTCCTGCTGAGAAATCCCCACTAAGGGTCAAGTTTTTCAAGTGGTGAGGCAATGACTGAAGCGCAAGGACAGCTCTCAGTAAATGTACTTGACTGACCTCAACAAGCACTAAAATGCAATCTGTAGGTTCACTGAAAAACACAAATGCTGTACACTCAACATAATTGGGTAATGAATACAAGTAATATACCACCCTAAGTATACATTTAAATCTGGCTGTTGATGTCCACATGACAGTAATACTGTATGTGTGGCAGACAAGATATTGAGAAATTTAATAAACAAGACACCAAGTGTAAACCTCAGCAAACAGGCTCTCAAATTACAGGCATCCATTGGCTGCAACTTTTTTTTAACATTAGAATGCTCTGAAAATACATGGCTTGACCTTCAAACATGCAATTAATCTGAACCGTCAGTCACACACCTGAAGCAGATTGTGTTTAATTCAGTAGAGCGTTTCAGGTTTCTTAATTTTCAGGCTTACCAGCAGCAACCCCTTTCAGGCTTGGCAACTCTGGCTGCAAATCTAACAAATCTGTAAATTTGCATGGTATTTTTGCAGCTTTCCCCTGATTATACTATCATTTACCTTACTTTACCATGGGTTGCCATGTTTTTAATACCTCTGGGCTTTACTATGCTTCCCCATGCTTTTTTCTTTTACATTTTACTATGCTTTTACTTTGAGAAATGTTGGTAAATGTCTGGAATTGTGAGCAATGCATGGCGCTGTGGCCATTCTCTTCTGTAAAACATGGTTGTTCCAAAACACTGTTAGCTGGGTTCCACCTTCAATAACAGACCCAGCAAGACTCCAGCAGGGAAGAGTTTTCATTAGCATGTGCTGCTGGAATCCCTCTGCACCACATTTCCAAACAGCAAAGACATATTTTAAGAACTGTGTTGTCAGGCACTTAGAACAGTCTCCTGCTGGGCTTGCTTTTGCTTTTCAGACCCATCTTTTTGCAATAATACCCGCCCGGTGGACTAATGGTCAATATAAAACATAAGCTTCAGAAGAGCCACGTTACAAGATGCCTAATACAACTGCCAGGATGACATATGCAGGACTGATTTAGAAACTTATTTGCTGATAATTCAATTCCTCAGCTGATGTCTGTATTATTAGTTTAATGACTGCGGATAGCCCCAGTTTTATAACCTCCAGTCAAGTACTGAGTGGCAGGGACAGAGTTAAAATCCTCCTTGCAAACACACATTTGAATGTGGCTGGAGCCGTTAATTGACTAAATGTTTAAATAATTAAGGCTCCAGACACAGGTGTATAAATAAGATGATCACGGGTGGTGAAATAGTTGGTGATGTGGAGAATTAATGTTGGTGAAGGTATGTGTTTTGTGTATTCAGTGGTGGTGCCTACAAAGGTACCACGAAATGTTCCTGTCAGGACAGCTGAGGAAGTCCACCCCGGGTCACTTTTTTTTAAAGTAACAAAAATGCTTCCAAAAATTCACTGCCAAACATGAACTACTTTAGATGTGTACTGGCTGCAGTATAGGATACTAACCATAGGTTTAGGGTTTCGGTGTTGGGAGAGGATTATCCATTGTTTTATTAACAATAATATGATAACCAATCAGAGTGCAGTGTCCTGACAGGAACGTTTGGTGGTACCTTTGTAAGGACAGCTATTCAGTGTGTGTCTGCGGTACTCCTAGCCGGAACTACGATCGTCTGAAGTTAGGCCTCTCATCATGTGACAGAGTTCACAGCTTAGGTTTCATTTATTAATAACATGTGCCTTTTAAAACTGCACGTGTGATACCTAATGGAAGTGCTGTGCTCGACAGGTAAGATATTTGGAATTATTTTGTTAGCTACCCCCACTTGTAAGGGGACTGTGGTCCTCAATCTCCCTACTACAGGTGACTTCTGACAGAGTCGGAAACCAACTTTCTATTGGAGGTGACAGCAAGATCCTGGGTAAATCATTCTATATTACATTGACCTATTACATCTATCAAAGCTGTGCCTTAATCTTTGCATTTCTGAAGTTACAACAGTACCACAACTCACTTCCAACCTCATCTCAAGATCCAAGCCTAATCACACATTCTGAGTGTGAGATCTACACTTTTGGCTGAGTTACAAGTGTAGTTGCTACTCATAAATAGCCCACAGTGTAATATAGTATAGTGAAAGCAAAGTATGGCAAAACATAAGAACACAAAAATAGAAAACTACAGTAAACTATGGTAAATGCATGGCATGACCATGGGAAAGCTGTTAAATTACCATGCAAACTGACAGTGGTAAATATATACATATATAAGGGAAACTATGGGAGAACAGACACCAATCAACAATCCCTCAGTATAAAAAGTGAACATGACGGAGTGGTGCTGCAGTGTTGGCCAGGTGGTTACATGTCTGAAGTAGCGTATCTGTTGCCTGACCACTTCGTCCAGGTTGTCTGTCTCTTCTTCAATCACTCAAGCTTCTGTATTCCTGCTCATTATTCAGGGTGACTCATTATTGATTCTCTTATTTGCCTCACTGCGAGTCAGTGCTGCCCTAACCAGAGACAATGCAGAGGCACTACTACGGTTTTACACTACAGGGACAATGGTACCACATGGGCAACTGAAACAATATGATTCACTGTTTGAATGATGCATATCGATTGCAGTATAATATTACTGTATTAAGTGTTACGTTATCGCTGCAGTGTCCTGTGTTTCATTATATTTTGAAACACGCTGCCGACTCCTTTCAATTTGTTATTCACATACATCATGGGTCATAAATCGACTGGCCAATACATTCCTCTGCATTTACTCGGGAGCGTTCGCCAGGAGAAAACAAAAAAGGTCTTTGAAGGATTGCAGTGTGTCCGGATGACACTCTCTCCTGCAGCAATGCTGGCTTTCTGTTCCCACAATACACCACTCATTTCAATCACAGCACCCGCACTGTTGCAGGAGGGAGCGTGACCTGGATACATGGAGGTGTTTAGAAGAAAACTTCACTTTATCCTGGAGAACGTTCCCAAGTAAATGTTGAAAAAAAGTAATACTCTAGTTGATTTACTTATGATGTGCAAATAAAAAAATAACAAAATAGGGAATATGTTGAAAAAAACATTGGTGCGATATGGACAGGGGATACATCACGCTACAGGAGGTAAAGTAATGAGTTTCTTATAAACACTGCAGGGGGTTCTGTAGCACTTTAATACCAGGAGGATGATGTGCTATCCATTCCAAATCCATTGTGTTGCAATTGTTTGTAAAGCTATGGTCTGCAAATTGTAATAAGTATTGCGTGAACAGTATGTGCAAATAAAACTGCTTGCAATGCAGAACCAAACATGTTTGTCACCCCACTGTGACGGACTGCTCTACTGGATTTCAGTGCTGTGTGATACATTTCCTTCCAACTCGTTCCAAATGAAAGGATACTGGAAAATGGGTGTGAAGTTTTAAAGAATATTCAGACGCTGACTATAATGATATTCATCTCAGGGAAGGAAATAAGACTCCTATTGCATAGCAGCTTCTCCCATTCAAGGTGTTAAGACAAGCGTGAGTAGTCACAGTGTACAGGTAACAAGCCCAGGTGTGTCTTATTAAACTCAGGTAAAACCAGGAATGGATCAAACTGCTTTGTAATGAGAGTTTTATTTCCATCCCTGCAAGAACACGCACGCACGCACGCACGCACGCACGCACACACACACTCAACGCCTGGATACCTGCTGTTGAGTTTTTATACAAATCTCAAACTCTCTCAGACAGATATGCAGTTTCATTTGCAAAATGACTCCCAGATGTGAATAAGCCATACTGTAAAGTGGGGTGCCAAGCATGTAAAACCATGAATGGTGTTTTTGATTTTGTTTTTTGAGTGAGTAGAACCGGCAGCACCATCAGTTCTAGACATCAGCGCTGAAGCAGGGGTGGCAATAAGACTCCTATTGCAGAGCAATTTGTATTGACCTTTAGAGAATGGTAAGTTGGTAGTTATATTGAGAATGTGTTTTGTGCAGCTGCTGGAATCAGTGATAGCAACAGCCTTAGAGCCAGTAACATTTGCTTCCCACCAAAAACACTAAAACAGGCATAAGTGAAAGAATGTGGCAGATATCGTTATCGTCCTAATGCAAACAAGACTTAAAGACTCCCGTCCCCACCGTCTGTCACAAACACATGCCACCGCTGCATAATGTACACACAAAACCTGGACATCTCTACTAGATTGCTTTCATTATAACACTGAAAAGTGGAAAGCGACTTTCATACCTGCTTAGTTTGGTTGATGGTATCACATCACAAACAATCAAACAAACAAACACGTCTTCAGATTGTTCACAGTCCGCTGATGTTGAACCGTTTCCATGTATCCAAGGCATGCTTGAGAGCAGCAGACTACAGCATCTCCGCGGATTGATTTTAAATTAGTGGTCTTTCTTTCAGGATAATCAGGAGGCGCGCTCACTCGTCTTCATATACCACCGTAGCACCTAGTGTGAGTACCATCTGACTCCGTCATGAAAATAAACAGAGAGAGAGAGAGAGTAATGAGACTGAAGCGATTTAAAGAGTGCAGGCAGCAGGCTTTGCAATTCCCGGGTCGGCTTGTGCTGAATGCTGCCTCATCCGCATTAATAAGAAAGGCTGTTTTTAAGTTCTGATCACCATCGACACCAGCTTCATTTTCCAATGCCGTACACAGAATGACTCACGAATAATTTAACGCTGGAAAGTTGGATACTGCAGTATTTATGTTCTTTTCCGTTGTTGTACAAGTTGTTTTTATTTATTTTTGCTTTGCCAGCGCTAGTTCAAATTATAACAAAAGTGAACAAAGTCCGTCCAAAACGTTACAAGTTCATTTTGATCCCACATTTTTATTTTTTACTTTTCAATCTATTTGTTTCTTATAAGTAAAAGGTTTATTCCTTTAGATCTTTCTTTCTATTACTGCTGGATTTCTATTATTATTTACTGACTTATTTTCAAGTGTCTTTCTTCCATAATCCTATCCTGTTTTACCCAAAATTAAAAAACGTGAAACACAGAAAGCGATCTGGCTCTGCAAATTGTATGTTGCTAATCCACAACGAACATACTCCGGTCCTTCTGCGCTGCTACGCAACCCAACCGAAATGCGCTGGCTCAGCACTAAATTAAATTCGAGTGGTACTGAAGAAAGCAGCGGCACCACCCACCCCTTACAGAACCGCCCCTTCTACGCTCTCTGTCTTCCGATTGGACAGGACTGACTCTATTCGCTGAGGAGTGATCCTACAGCGGCTTCTGATTGGTGAATTTTCTGTTTTGTTTATTGAAATGAAAACTGGCCTGAGGTCTCCTTTCCTAAGTGAACAAACAGTTCATAGAAGCTTCTGAGCAAGTGCGTCTACTGTCTTAGTAGTCATATATTTCATGTAATACAAAAATCTATTGACTAACTTATCTGCAGATGAAGAATTTGTTTTTATTTAAACGGCGTTTGGATCACGAATACTCGACATATTGGTAGGAATTTGCAAGTTAAATTAACATACAGGCCACGGACATGACCAGCCTCCGCCGCAGGTGAGTCTTTCATAATTCGGAGATGTGCAGCAGGATTAAAATATCGTAGGTTAAGATAACAAACTGATAACATAGCTTTAAGTTTAATATGTCAACGGGAGTGAACGGTCATTCTCTTCACAACATAAGAAGTGGCTGTCGGTCATACTGTCGGAGTCTAGGAGTAAGTACAAAAGCCTGTTCCAGCAAGCACACTTTGAGGTTTCCCTTACATAACGCATCAGTGTATTTTATGCAGACTGCATCCCTACACATGTATTGTGCAGTATATACAAGCTGCATGTCCCTGTTCTGAGCCAGCAGAGTTTGTTGGGAGCTTGGTCTTGAGGTGCACGCATTGTTTTGAGGAACAACTCAAAAGCAACTAACTTGAGTGAGGAGCTATACTATTTTGAATGTCTTACACTCCCCTTACTGTTTGAATCTCTTACACTCCCCTTACTGTTTGAATTTCTTACACTCCCCTTACTGTTTGAATCTCTTACACTCCCCTTACTGTTTGAATCTCTTACACTCCCCTTACTGTTTGAATCTCTTACTCTCCCCTTACTGTTTGAATCTCTTACACTCCCCTTACTGTTTGAATGTCTTACACTCCCCTTACTGTTTGAATGTCTTACTCTCCCCTTACTGTTTGAATGTCTTACACTCCCCTTACTGTTTGAATCTCTTACACTCCCCTTACTGTTTGAATGTCTTACACTCCCCTTACTGTTTGAATCTCTTACACTCCCCTTACTGTTTGAATGTCTTACACTCCCCTTACTGTTTGAATCTCTTACACTCCCCTTACTGTTTGAATCTCTTACACTCCCCTTACTGTTTGAATCTCTTACACTCCCCTTACTGTTTGAATCTCTTACTCTCCCCTTACTGTTTGAATCTCTTACACTCCCCCTACTGTTTTAATGTCTTACACTCCCCTTACTGTTTGAATCTCTTACACTCCCCTTACTGTTTGAATGTCTTACACACTCCTTACTGTTTGAATGTCTTACACTCTCCTTACTGTTTGAATCTCTTACACTCCCCTTACTGTTTGAAGTGCCAGGACTGACCTGCCTTCCTCATTCCATTCAAATCTTGTGACAATATGATCTGTCAGCTCCTTCAACCAGCCTCACCTACCCTCTTTGTCTATATATTTGTAGAGTAGGTGAGTCTGGCAGTTGAAAGGTCACATTGTCACATGATTGCTGTGGCATACGGAAGGTAGATTCTCCAGACAAGCTCAAATCCAGGGGAAGATAGACATTTTAGAGAAAAATAATAATGACTCAATACTGGATGAGACTGATTGTGAACCCCATACAATAAAACACCATGTAATTGAAATGGCACGCGATGCTATCTGCTCTTCAGTGTGTGACCTCCATGTCAAGGTCTCAGGATGCACCTACAGAGGTGTTTTCAAAACTGAAAGTAACGCAACCTACTTAAGCATGCAAAATAAACATTATCGGGTATCATTTCAAACAGAATTCTATTGGCCAGAATATGGCCGAAGTAGGGCTTGAATCATTTAAGCAATTACCAGTTATAAATATACTGATTTTTATGCCAAGCTTAGATCCTATAAAACAAAACCTTACCTGATGCATATAAATATACAGTATTCACCCTCCACAAGTAATTTATAGTAGCTGCTGCTTTGAAGCCATCGAATGAAGTTGTAAATCAAAGGTGTGTATGGCTGGTGGTGTCAGGCTTCTTTATCTGTGAAACACAAGAGAGTCACAGCTCCTGGGCAGTCAGCTGAGGTGCAGGGATGGATGTCAGGTGTGGTAAGCACATTTAGAGAGGGAGTCAGGAAGGGAATGGTAACAGCAAGGATCAGTCAGCCACAGGAGGATCTCTGATTGAATATCGGAGCTGAACAGGAGCTCATTAGAGCAGAGGAATGACTTGAGGAGTCAGGGACTGGTGATGGAGAGGATAGTTCAGAAGGCAGTTACAAAGAGACTTTTAAAAGATAAACCCCTAGCATTTTGAGATATCAAAGCAAATGATACATATCTGCTGCTGGGTGTTGCTCCCTGCCTGATGAAATTAAGCCCTGTTAAGGTAACGCTTTAGAAGTGCAACTACCCTTGCTCTGTGACCTGGGGGTGCCTCATTTCATGTACCTTGGAATCTTTATTAATAGAGGTAAAACAACGCTGGTACAGACTGGCCATGAGCCTTTACGAAACCGGGTATGCAAAAAACAATGACATGCATCACACAACACTGCCCGTTACACTCTTCCCCCACCTTTAACCTTGGGGATCGGCTGCAGCTTCTATGAGATCCAGGTCACGGCACCAATATACAGGGTGGACGCTGGGCATGAACCGGCAATCCCGCACCCCACAAGCATCTTAACCACTGTGCAAAAGAGCTGGGCATGTCTGCAGGAGTGACTTGAATCGCATCTCACCAACGGGACAGAATCCGTAACAGCAGTGCATCACACAACACTGCCCGTTCCACTTACTAATGCATGTTCCTTTCCACCTACTTTAAAAAGAGCTGGGCAAGGGGGCTCCCGAGTGGTGTATCCAGTAAAAGCACTCTCTAGAGTGCAGGATGCGCTCTATAGCCTGGATGTCGCCGGTTTGAGTCCAGGCTATTCCACAGCCGACCGTGGATGGGAGCTCCCGGGGGGAGGCGCATAATTGGCCGAGCGTCGTCCGGGGGAGGGAGGGTTAGGTCGGCCAGGGTGTCCTCGGCTCACCGCGCACCAGCGACCCCTGTAGTCTGGCCGGGCGCCTGCGGGCTTGCCTGTAAGCTGCCCAGAGCTGCGTTGTCCTCCGACGCTGGAGCTCTGAGGCGGCTGCACGGTGAGTCTGCAGAGTGTAAAGAAGCGGACGGCTGACGGCACACGCTTCGGAGGACAGCGTGTGTTCATCTTCGCCCCTCCCGAGTCAGCGCAGGGGTGGTAGCGGTGAGCTGAGCCTAAAAATAATTGGGCATTTCAAATTGTGGAGAAAATAATAAAAACTAATTGGCAACGACTAAATTAAAAAAAAAAAAAAAAAAAAAAAAAGAGCTGGGCATGTCTGCAGGAGTGGCTTGAATTGCATCTCACCGACAGGACAGAATCCATAACAGCAGTGCATCACACAACACTGCCCGTTCCACTTACTAATGCATGTTCCTTTCCATTCCTTAACGCATGTGTGGTCCAGTGGTTAAAGAAAAGGGCTTGTAACCAGGAGGTCCCCGGTTCAAATCCCACCTCAGCCACTGACTCATTGTGTGACCCTGAGCAAGTCACTTAACCTCCTTGTGCTCCGTCTTTCAGGTGAGACGTAATTGTAAGTGACTCTGCAGCTGATGCATAGTTCACACACCCTAGTCTCTGTAAGTCACCTTGGATAATGGCGTCTGCAAAATAAACAAATAATAATATATTCGAGAAGTTTCAGTCTGATTTTTGTTCTAAACATAGCACTGAGATGGCCCTTGTCAGAGTTGTGAATGATCTGCTGATAAGCTCTGACTCGGGCTTTCCATCAATATTAATTCTTGATCTAAGTGCTGCCTTTGATCCTGTAGACCATTCCATCCTACTGAATCTTCTTCAAAGCACAGTAGGACTGTCTGCCCTTGTCCTATTCTGCTTCAAATCTTATCTTTCTGATAGGTTTCAGTTTGTCTCTATTGGGGAGGTAAAATGGGCATTATCGGTAGTTGTTTGTGGTGTTCCACGGGGCTCCATTCTAGGTCCCTTGCTGTTTTCATTATATATGCTACCGTTAGGTGACATTATCTGCAGACACGGAGTGAACTTCCATTGCTATGCTGATGATACCCAGCTATATTTGTCCATAAACCAGGAATTTCTTCTGCCTGGGTGTTATTAAATACTTGCCTTACAGACATCAAGCGTTGGATGTGACAGAGGTTATGCTAGTGGGATCACAGAACCAACTTCAATTAAATGTGGGATTACATGAGATCAAGCAGTCGCTCATCAAAACAGATCTAGAAATTAAGAGTTTGGGGGTCATCTTTGGTCCTGATCTATCATTTGAGACTCTTATTAGGGAAGTTACTAAAGTATCTTTTTATGCTGAGAGACTAATGCAATTTTCAACTCAAGACTAAAAACGCACTTTTATAAAATGGTTTTCTTAGTGGGTTTTAATGTAACTTTAAAATTGCTGCTTTTGTATTATGTATATACTGTTATTTAAATGGTCTGACTGTGGCAGTTGTATGTGTGACATGCTATACAAATGTATTGTGGTTTGTTGTTTATTTCTGCTATGTACTGTACCGTGCTTTGTGATACTTTTGTTTAAAATGCGCTCTATAAATGCAATTAATATGTTATGTCTCTGTGGCTGTGCCATGCTGCTTGATGGAGCATCCTTACTGTCTGCTTCAGTATTGTAAGCAGTGAAGTATATTCATAACACTTCTGTTTCTTGTGCAAGTGACCTGGTGACAACAATGGAAGCATTACATTTATGCAGCAGTGGGTTTAACAGCCTTCAGTATCAAAACACCCAGAAGCGTCAGGTATCTTCATTGACAATAAGAATAAAACCACCATGGAAGCTGGAAACGCATCAGTGAGAGCAACCCCATTAGGGCTTCCTTCATTGAATCTCTAATGAAGACACAGTGGGCAGGGCTGGCTTGTACAACTCATGTGAAGAATACTGTAGTTCTAGCAGCACATCCTGATGCCTTGTACCTTGTCTGATTCGAAGAAAGACAGTAAATGTATGCTTAATAGACTAACCCAGGGGTGCACAACTCCGGTCCCCAAGGGCTGCTCCACATCAGGTTTTAGAGCAGCTTATCAATTAAATAATGATGGAGTGATACCTGAAAGGAGGGTAATTGCTTCTGTTGAGAAATTTAGGGTTATGGTTGTAACAAATATGTGAAAAAGCAGACTTGATTTAGTAGTCAGAGTCATCTTTGTGTTTGACATTTGTATTGATTTGGAACTTTCCATTGGTTCCATTATAGCTCATTTGCAATGCTTCAACATACTATATATACCGTGCATCAAAAGAAACTGATCACTATTATAACACATTTATTTAAAAAAAAGGTATATAAATGATGGACATTGATGAAATATTTTTGATTTCTTTTTAATCACTCGATCATTCATCCTTGACCATGACATGCTTCAGTGACTATGACTGAAGCATATGCACTTAATCACCTAATTAGTGAGACAGTTGATTGGACACTGGATATGGAGTGATTTCAGCTGTTGAATTGCAAGCTTGAATAAAAGCAATAAAGAAAATCACAGAAAAAAACAATATGCCAAGAGAGCAGCACCTTCGTGCAATCGGCATGTTGGAGTCTGCACTAAGGCAGCGTGCTGTGCAGCATCTTCATGATGTCATTTGTTAATCAGCACAATAAAAAGTCACTGCACCTGCTCTAAAACAGAGTTTGTCATTTTTCGATCACATCTAGTGAATTTTATCCAAATATAAGTGCTAAGTTTCTTTTGATGCTCAAATGTAAGTGATAAGTTTCTTTTCATGCTCAGTATATGTTGAAAACCAATGGAAGGTCATCAGAAAACAGGACATTTCCAGTTAAACGTTTTGTATAATACTATTGCGTTTATTGTTTTTATTTTTGTTTGCCCTTTAAACCTCTACAGCCTTAATTATACGTGCAGTTTGCAGCAGGACCATTGTGATAGCTGTAAAGTACTGAATATACTGTAGTGAGGAATTCAGACTGCACTTATTTGCAGCGTTTCGAAGCTAGTCTGCTTTGCATTCTATGCAAATATATATTAAAAAAAACAAAACACGTTTGTCTGAAGCTGAAATGTCAGCCTGCAGACTTTCTCATTTGTATGAATTTGCATGTAAAATCAGTTAACCTCTTGGTGTGATGTTAAAATGTGTGCTGAACTGTGACTGGAACTGGCATACTCATCAATAAATCTTGTTTCTTAGGCAACTCACATATAACTGTGTTTATTCTTACCCTTACTTGGAGAATCTAATGTCCTTAGCCTCAGATCTTCAATCAAAACCATCTTCTTATTCTACTTCCCCAAGCGCTGCATTTGCTCTGCTGGCTGCGTTGGCTGTGCTGGCTGCATTTGCTGTGCTGGCTGCGTTGGCTGTGCTGGCTGCGTTGGCTGTGCTGGCTGCGTTGGCTCTGCTGGCTGCGTTTGCTGCGTTGGCTGTGCTGGCTGCGTTGACTCTGCTGGCTGCGTTGGCTGTGCTGGCTGCGTTGGCTCTGCTGGCTGCGTTTGCTCTGCTGGTTGCATTTGCTGCGCTGGCTGCGTTTGCTCTGCTGGCTGCATTTGCTCTGCTGGCTGCGTTGGCTCTGCTGGCTGTGTTTGCTGTACTGGCTGCATTTGCTGCGTTTGCTGTGCTGGCTGCATTTGCTGTGCTGGCTGCATTTGCTGTGCTGGCTGCGTTGGCTCTGCTGGCTGCGTTGGCTCTGCTGGCTGCGTTGGCTCTGCTGGCTGCGCTGACTGTGTTGGCTGTGCTGGCTGTGTTGGCTGTGCTGGCTGTGTTGGCTCTGCTGGCTGTGTTGGCTCTGCTGGCTGCATTGGCTGTGCTGGCTGTGTTGGCTGTGCTGACTGTTGGCTGTGTTGGCTGTGCTGACTGTGTTTGCTGTGCTGGCTGTGTTGGCTCTGCTGGCTGCGTTTGCTGTGCTGGTTGCATTGGCTCTGCTGGCTGCGTTTGCTGTGCTGGTTGCGTTGGCTGTGCTGGCTGCATTGGCTGTGTTGGCTCTGCTGACTGTGTTGGCTGTGCTGACTGTGTTTGCTGTGCTGGCTACGTTGGCTCTGCTGGCTGTGTTTGCTGTGCTGACTGTGTTTGCTGTGCTGACTGTGTTTGCTGTGCTGGCTGCGTTGGCTCTGCTGGCTGCGTTTGCTGTGCTGGTTGCGTTTGCTGTGCTGGCTGCATTGGCTGTGTTGGCTCTGCTGGCTGCATTTGCTGTGCTGGCTACGTTTGCTGCACTGACTGTGTTTGCTGTGCTGGCTGCGTTGGCTGTGCTTGCTGCGTTGGCTCTGCTGGCTGCGTTGGCTCTGCTGGCTGCGCTGACTGTGTTGGCTGTGCTGGCTGTGTTGGCTGTGCTGGCTGTGTTGGCTCTGCTGGCTGTGTTGGCTCTGCTGGCTGCATTGGCTGTGCTGGCTGTGTTGGCTGTGCTGACTGTTGGCTGTGTTGGCTGTGCTGACTGTGTTTGCTGTGCTGGCTGTGTTGGCTCTGCTGGCTGCGTTTGCTGTGCTGGTTGCATTGGCTCTGCTGGCTGCGTTTGCTGTGCTGGTTGCGTTGGCTGTGCTGGCTGCATTGGCTGTGTTGGCTCTGCTGACTGTGTTGGCTGTGCTGACTGTGTTTGCTGTGCTGGCTACGTTGGCTCTGCTGGCTGTGTTTGCTGTGCTGACTGTGTTTGCTGTGCTGACTGTGTTTGCTGTGCTGGCTGCGTTGGCTCTGCTGGCTGCGTTTGCTGTGCTGGTTGCGTTTGCTGTGCTGGCTGCATTGGCTGTGTTGGCTCTGCTGGCTGCATTTGCTGTGCTGGCTACGTTTGCTGCACTGACTGTGTTTGCTGTGCTGGCTGCGTTGGCTGTGCTTGCTGCGTTGGCTCTGCTGGCTGCGTTGGCTCTGCTGGTTGCGTTTGCTGTGCTTGCTGCGTTTGCTGTGCTGGCTGCGTTTGCTGTGCTGGCTGCGTTTGCTGTGCTGGCTGTGTTGGCTCTGCTGGCTGCATTTGCTGTGCTGGCTACGTTGGCTGTGCTGACTGTGTTTGCTGTGCTGGCTGCGTTGGCTGTGCTGGCTGCGTTGGCTCTGCTGGCTGCATTTGCTGCGCTGGCTGCGTTGGCTCTGCTGGCTGCGTTGGCTCTGGTGGCTGCGTTGGCTGTGCTGGCTGCGTTGGCTCTGCTGGCTGCGTTTGCTGTGCTGGCTGCGTTTGCTGTGCTGGCTGTGTTTGCTGTGCTGGCTGTGTTGGCTCTGCTGGCTGCATTTGCTGTGCTGGCTACGTTGGCTGTGCTGACTGTGTTTGCTGTGCTGGTTGCGTTGGCTGTGCTGGCTGCGTTGGCTGTGCTGGCTGCGTTGGCTCTGCTGGCTGCATTTGCTGCGCTGGCTGCGTTGGCTGCGCTGGCTGCGTTGTGCTGGCTGCGTTGGCTGTGCTTGCTGCGTTGGCTCTGCTGGCTGCATTTGCTGCGCTGGCTGCGTTGGCTGCGTTGGCTGTGCTGGCTGCGTTGGCTGTACTGGCTGCCCCGACTGCTTTCTCTTGCAATCTACTTGACATGTCCTGCAGCAGCAAGATTTACAGCACTCTTTGCTCCAGTGTACATAATTGCATAAAATAAATAATCAATGGTATGGTTCTCCCCCACAGTATTTTGCAGTTTTCCCATGGTTCTACCATAGTTTATCCTGGTTTGCCATACCTCGTTGGTCTATACAATTCTTACTTATGCTTTGCCATACTTTCACTATATTGTGTCACTTTGCTATACTTTTACTATGGGAAACGTTTATAAGGTTTATTTATGTGTACTTTACAAAAATGAAATGCAGAAATATAGAATCTCATAGTTGAAAGTGGAGGCTAGAATGAATCAATCACTGCAAGCTGATAGGACATTAAGTGGAGACTTAGAACAGGGGGTAGGAGTCACTCCTTTACACAGTGTTGAGGGTATGGAATGGGTTACTGAATCATTGAGATCCTTTAAGCCTCCCACACAGGTAGTAGTTCTTAGAGATGGCCTAGTGAGTTAAATGTAAGGGTCCACCTCAAATAACTCTCACCATTCATTTGGATTGAATTAACAAAACGTCAGCAATATCACTATAAGGGCATTCAACTGTAACCCTAAACTGCAGGTAATGTGCCATTCAGCTGGAGAGCTGCTGTGTCCTGCCATTTCACTGGACTTTCCCTGCAGTGCTTTGTAACTGCAGTCAGTGTCTGGTACCTTAAGAAAGACATTTCACTGGACTTTCCCTGCAGTGCTTTGTAACTGCAGTCAGTGTCTGGGACAATAAGAAAGACATTTCACTGGACTTTCCCTGCAGTGCTTTGTAACTGCAGTCAGTGTCTGGTATGGTAAGAAAGACATTTCACTGGACTTTCCCTGCAGTGCTTTGTAACTGCAGTCAGTGTCTGGTACGGTAGAAAGACATTTCACTGGACTTTCCCTGCAGTGCTTTGTAACTGCAGTCAGTGTATGGTACAGTAGAAAGACGTTTCACTGGACTTTCCCTGCAGTGCTTTGTAACTGCAGTCAGTGTATGGTACAGTAGAAAGACATTTCACTGGACTTTCCCTGCAGTGCTTTGTAACTGCAGTCAGTGTCTGGTATGGTAAGAAAGACATTTCACTGGACTTTCCCTGCAGTGCTTTGTAACTGCAGTCAGTGTATGGTACAGTAGAAAGACGTTTCACTGGACTTTCCCTGCAGTGCTTTGTAACTGCAGTCAGTGTCTGGTACAGTAGAAAGACATTTCACTGGACTTTCCCTGCAGTGCTTTGTAACTGCAGTCAGTGTCTGGTATGGTAAGAAAGACATTTCACTGGACTTTCCCTGCAGTGCTTTGTAACTGCAGTCAGTGTATGGTACAGTAGAAAGACGTTTCACTGGACTTTCCCTGCAGTGCTTTGTAACTGCAGTCAGTGTCTGGTATGGTAAGAAAGACATTTCACTGGACTTTCCCTGCAGTGCTTTGTAACTGCAGTCAGTGTATGGTACAGTAGAAAGACATTTCACTGGACTTTCCCTGCAGTGCTTTGTAACTGCAGTCAGTGTCTGGTACGGTAAGAAAGACGTTTCACTGGACTTTCCCTGCAGTGCTTTGTAACTGCAGTCAGTGTCTGGTACGGTAGAAAGACGTTTCACTGGACTTTCCCTGCAGTGCTTTGTAACTGCAGTCAGTGTCTGGTACGGTAGAAAGACGTTTCACTGGACTTTCCCTGCAGTGCTTTGTAACTGCAGTCAGTGTCTGGTACGGTAGAAAGACGTTTCACTGGACTTTCCCTGCAGTGCTTTGTAACTGCAGTCAGTGTATGGTACAGTAGAAAGACATTTCACTGGACTTTCCCTGCAGTGCTTTGTAACTGCAGTCAGTGTCTGGTACGGTAGAAAGACATTTCACTGGACTTTCCCTGCAGTGCTTTGTAACTGCAGTCAGTGTATGGTACAGTAGAAAGACATTTCACTGGACTTTCCCTGCAGTGCTTTGTAACTGCAGTCAGTGTCTGGTACGGTAAGAAAGACATTTCACTGGACTTTCCCTGCAGTGCTTTGTAACTGCAGTCAGTGTATGGTACAGTAGAAAGACATTTCACTGGACTTTCCCTGCAGTGCTTTGTAACTGCAGTCAGTGTCTGGTACGGTAGAAAGACATTTCACTGGACTTTCCCTGCAGTGCTGTGTAACTGCAGTCAGTGTCTGGTACGGTAGAAAGACATTTCACTGGACTTTCCCTGCAGTGCTTTGTAACTGCAGTCAGTGTCTGGTACGGTAGAAAGACATTTCACTGGACTTTCCCTGCAGTGCTTTGTAACTGCAGTCAGTGTCTGGTACAGTAGAAAGACATTTCACTGGACTTTCCCTGCAGTGCTTTGTAACTGCAGTCAGTGTCTGGTACGGTAGAAAGACATTTCACTGGACTTTCCCTGCAGTGCTTTGTAACTGCAGTCAGTGTCTGGTACGGTAAGAAAGACATTTCTCATTGAGCTGATCGTTCATAAACATATGCTGTAAGGTTGCTTGGATACAGGGGCCGCCTTGACCACATAATAGCTTGCAGATTGAACAGAGGTCTCATTAGTAGGCATTGGCCTTTCTCTGAGGAGCTCCTCAAAGGCTGTCCTTATTAGGCAGGCGACACTGATGGCTATAATCCACAGGTAGGCTCCTTGGGACTGTACAGTGGTGCAGATTTAACATATCTGCTGCAGTCTAATTATCTGCCTGATAAAACAAATGTGAAAGGCCACCCCAACTTACACACTCTGCAAGTGCGCACAGGGTTTTTGGCACAGGGAAGGAAGTCATGTCCTTATGTAGCTTTTGCTTACAGTTTTTTAAATGTGTTATTTTAATTTATAATAAAATTATAATTTTCTTCTGTTTTGTTTTTAAATCTAATGTCGGACCTGCAACTCAATTGGATGAATACATACCAGGCCTGCTTTGATGAATTTGTCATCTTTAGAGACATACAGCACGATCTTCATGGGATAGAAGGAGCTGTCATATTTAGAGACACAGCACGATCTTCATGGGAGAGAAGGAGTTGTCATCTTTAGAGACACAGCACGGTCTTCATGGGATAGAAGGAGCTGTCATATAGACACAGCACAATCTTCATGGGATAGAAGGAGTTGTCATATAGACACACAGCACAATCTTCATGGGATAGAAGGAGTTGTCATCATTAGAGATACACAGCACGATCTTCATGGGATAGAAGGAGCTGTCATCATTAGAGATACACAGCACGAATCTTCATGGGATAGAAGGAGCTGTCATCATTAGAGATACACAGCACGATCTTCATGGGAGAGAAGGAGCTGTCATATAGACACACAGCACGATCTTCATGGGATAGAAGGAGCTGTCATATAGACATACAGTACAATCTTCATGGGATAGAAGGAGTTGTCATATAGACACACCGCATGATCTTCATGGGATAGAAGGAGTTGTCATAGACACACAGCACGATCTTCACGGGATAGAAGGAGCTGTCATCATTAGAGATACACAGCACGATCTTCATGGGATAGAAGGAGCTGTCATCTTTAGAGACACACAGCACGATCTTCATGGGATAGAAGGAGCTGTCATCTTTAGAGACACACAACACGATCTTCATGGGATAGAAGGAGCTGTCATCATTAGAGATACACAGCACGATCTTCATGGGATAGAAGGAGCTGTCATCTTTAGAGACACACAGCACGATCTTCATGGGATAGAAGGAGTTGTCATATAGACACACAGCACGATCTTCATGGGATAGAAGGAGCTGTCATCATTAGAGACACACAGCACGATCTTCATGGGATAGAAGGAGCTGTCATCTTTAGAGACACACAGCACGATCTTCATGGGATAGAAGGAGCTGTCATCTTTAGAGACACACAGCACGATCTTCATGGGATAGAAGGAGCTGTCATCTTTAGAGACACACAGCACGATCTTCATGGGATAGAAGGAGCTGTCATATAGACACACAGCACGATCTTCATGGGATAGAAGGAGTTGTCATATAGACACACAGCACGATCTTCATGGGATAGAAGGAGCTGTCATCATTAGAGACACACAGCACGATCTTCATGGGATAGAAGGAGCTGTCATCTTTAGAGACACACAGCACAAACGTGGAACCTCAAAATTAGATGGCACACAATCTTGTGATAGTATGACTTTACCCACCCATTGTAAAGCATTGAAGCAAGTGTAGTCGACAGAGATGAATGATCACTTTAATCTAGCAGTTAAATCGACATTGAGTGGGTGTAGCAAAATTTGTTGAAATGAATGGCACAAATACAATGGCTGTCACAGGCAGTGGAGTGCTTTCTACCCAGCTGTGGTTCAGCTCACTGTTGCCCTCTGCTGGTCAGAGATTTTTGAGCGCAATGAGACACTAACTGAAAAAAACCCCAAACCAGCTGAAACGTAAGAGTGTACAAATACATAGGCTGGATAAAGTACTGTTTAGCACCCTGGGCTTATTGTGCGTAATTAGAGCCTACTGTTCTCGTGCACCCCTAAATAAACGAGGAGTTGTTTAAACATACCCTGATGTCTGGATTACTGTAAACACTGCAGTGCACTTTTACTGCACTTGAAATGCAGATAAAGTAAAGCAATGAAAAGAAAAGGTGTCAGATGTTGCTGTATTCTCACAATCCTGCAGTGGAAAGTAAACGGATTAATACAAAGAATATTATGTTAGCTGACCCCAGAGTCGGTCTATTGAGAAGTAAGTGAACAGACAGGTCAGTGCCCCCAAACCCAAAAGCAAACTCTGGGAACACCTTCAGGTCCGCCTTCTTAACCATTTATTGGCACTAGCAACATTATTACAGCGTCCCCTTTCCTTGTACTGATTATCTCTCATTTTGTTGCTTATTCACTTTAATGCAACTACATGTATGAAAGTCTTCTTTAAATACAGCTGTGGTAAGTCAAGGCTGAATCCTCACCTAATGCACTATCCTTACACTATTAATAACTTGTTGTAATCCTAACTTGTTGCATCCTAGTTTATATTGTGTTTTAGTCATACTATTGCACTTACTGTAAACTACACTGTATTTCAATATTAAGCTTGCACTGTAACACCTGTAGTTGCCTTGGATCAAGCCATCTGCCAAATAAATAAATACATTATTAATAGTAATAATAATAATAATAATATCTCAGTGCAGGAGAGCACAGCCCCAGAACAAAGGAACTGGTTCCTCTTATACTATTAACAATCAATCAATCAGTCAACCAATCAATGAGCACCTGGCCACATTCTGCACATGGATTCAAACTTACATTCAAAACATATCAGACATTATATCTACTGTACAAGTGCATGGCCTCAGCCCTGCCACAACAACACAAAAGTAGAGTGTGTTCCTAACGCAGAGCGGTGTAGCTCAGTGCCCAGGCAGAGACTGAGATGGATGTATAGATCTCAACCGCTGTACAAAAGAACCACGCACATCTGGACAAGCACTTCCAGACCTGTCCTAACCCCGGTCAGTACTAACAGGTTAGGCATTTATGGAAGGCCTCGTTTCACTAAGTTGAGAATCATTGTGGGGGCCACGGGGAGGTAGTATAATCTCCTTTATTCCCCAATCACATTTTCTATTATAAAAAAATCCCCAAGGTCTGTTTGAAAGATCTGAACACTGGCAGACCTACATTCTGCAGCTCTTTAACTCTGTTAATCCAGTTTGGGTTTTCCCCACAGGGCTGATTTATTGACCTACTTATTAACATTATACAACACTGTGACAGGGATGGACGAGTGATGATGTCAGGTCAGAAGCAGGAAGGGAAACACTGACACCTTGGAAGTACTGCAGTTCAAAAAGACGTGGGGCGCCGTTTATTTAAATAACACAAATGAATAAAAGGGTTAAACAAAAAGACTTGCTCACAGAGCGAAATAAAACAGATAAACAAAACAAACCTCAAACACAAAATAAACAATACAGTTCAGGCTGGGCTTTTCAGAAAGGAGAAACGCACCCTGTTAAGCTACCACAGCAGAAATACACAACAAAGACTTTTAATTCAGGGGCCTGGATGAAGTAAAAAGCTGTTTCTTATTTGTTTTAGATGTTTAATTGTTTTTTTTTTCCACTCAGTAAAACAATTGCGCTATTGACAGTGGCAGGGCTGAGGACTGCGCCTGTAAAATACGTTTTTTGTTTAATTATAAATATGGTTTGGTGGAATTTGGTTTGATTTTATTTTAAATAAAAATGTGTTTAATTTGTATAATTGGAAAGTGTTGCATATGGCAGGGCTGGTAGGTTAACCTCCCCTCCCTGCCTAATTGAAAGGAATGTGCAGCAGGTGGCCACGTGTTAATTGCATAATTGATGATCAATTAACACTGGTCACCTGCCTTTAAAAAGGGTCTGGAAAGCAAAGCCCTTTGTTCTTCTCCATTTTGTTGTTCTTTGTCAGTAAACTGGCAGTGAGTTGGCTGGGGCGCCTCACCACTGTGTGAACGAACCGGGGTGAGCAAGCAAAGTAACCACTCGAGATCACCGTGTGTGTTAACAGGATCCGGGTGCTCAGGGTAGGGATTAGTTTAGGGGATTTTAAATCCCAACCCAGTTTATTTAGAGTGTGGCAGGGAGATGGCTCCTGGAGCGGGCCCTCCCTTTTAGTGAGAGCAGCGCTGAGCCGTTGGATGGCTAACTTTTGTTTTTAGCTGTTTTGGCTTATGTATACCTCTGTGTATGTCCTTCCACACTAGGGATAACATTGCTGGTACCCTAGTGGCGGCAACCAATCACTGCAACTGCCTGCCTGTAAATAAAATCTGGATGCTTGAGCAGCGTTTTCACTTTCAAACCCTCTGTCTCTCGTCTCTCAGCGGATACCCACGCAGTACCAGAACACCCGTTACACTTGCGTTTTGGAGAAAATAGCTTTGTGATTCTAGCCCTATAAATCCTTTAGTTTCTGACTGTTTCTTGAGTTCCTATTAGTTTGGGTCTACACACATGCAAGCAGCATCTTAACATGCAGTGTTACAAAGCTGAAGCTACTAAAAGGAAAATACTTCTAAATGTCTTACACTAGTGTGAATAAGTGTTTGCTAATAATGGCTGATGTTTCTTTTTCATCCAGCCCCAGTACTACTGTGGTTATACCCTGTATCTGTGAAATTTACCTGATTCACTTAAGGATCTATTCCTGCAGCTAATGAATCTGGCAGTTTGGGAATATAATTGTGGATTTCCACTCTGCTTAGTGCTCTCGGAGTGCTTTGGGAGCATTTTTAGACCCAAGAGTGCTGTGCCTCTCCAGTAGATCAAGTCCTACCGAATGCTTTTTACAATGCTCTCTGTGTGTTAGCTATTTAAAGACATTGTTAATTTAGTGGAAATTGATGGTATGCTGGCAGCTACCTATTAAAACAAGTAATGATGTACTATCTTTCCATTCAATGTACTGTATGAGATTCGGGAGTTTGGACAAGAGGACTGAGAAGCTGAGCTGCTCAAACTGTATGAAATGACTTCTCTTCCAATACGGGGCACCCTGACTTATTATAAATCACACAAAGACTGCACTCACGAGCTGCTGTAAAAATATGTTTCAATTTTATAATTTGTTCTGTGCACAGGAGGACATCTGCATACAGGATATGGCATGCTGACGCATGTTTAACAGTGATTGGTTGATTTCTTCTGCATGTTTTATTATAATGCCACATTCAGTCTGTTACTGAAGTCTTCATTTCCTTTTCTAGAAATCAGAGCTGGAGATTAGAATGTTTTCAGAACCCAGCGCTGAACTCCAATAAAAAGAGCCAGCCAGGGTAATCGGTATTAGTTGATGAATAATTCATTGGAGGACGCTATTATAGAGCTCTCAGCCTTCTCTCCTCAGATCATGTTCAAGTCATCAAGGACACATCCAACAAGCACTGCTGGGGTTATTTCTACTCTCCCTGTATTCTGGACGCTGGACGCTCACTGCTCTGGGCTGTTATGTTGCCCTGTAGTGATGGAGAGTTGAAAGCCATTGTTTGATTCGATCAGCTTTTGTCAGGGAACTTGACCTCTTCTGCTCTCAGAATAAAAAACACAAGGTTTGCAGATTTGTTGTTTTCTCTCTCTTTCCTGAGTGCTTATCAGTGCAGTTCTGCTGCTGAGCTTTGAGACATTAACCAAACTTGGATGGAAGAGTCTGTAACAAGCTGCTTCCGGGGCATTGATACGTGCATTGTGTACTTGCATCTGTCACCCAGGTCAACCTACTTTATCAAAAGCAGTGTGAAATCACATAGCCGACCCGCATGACACCGGGTCCGGACCCGGGTAGGTTCCGATTCGGGTAGAGCATACCAATGTGAAAGGGGTATGCTCTACGCAGGACTGCCCTTAAGAGATGCAGGACTACCCTTAGAAAGCTTACCATAGAAAAACCATAGCAAAGTGAAGTGTAATAAAAAACAGTGAAAACAAGGTAAAGCACAGATGTGCCTTGTGAAGCACAAAGAAAAACGGAGACAGTGCTGTTTTGAGATAAAAAAACGGAGACAGTGCTGTGTGGAGAGGATCAATAGGTGCCCTGATTTGTCATGGAATTGCTGTGTGCATGCAGTATAATCAACAGCATTTTGAAAATGTCTCTGATGTTACACCTGTACTAGTGAATATATATTAACAGAGCTGTTACTTTCATTTGTTTTCCAATACTGCAAATTGCTATAGATGATCTATATAAAAAATAAAGATCTACAGCAAAATTATTCGGAAATATTGAGTATATTGTTGAAGCAAATGACAGATGAGAAAATAAAGGTAACCCTACATGTATACTGGAGGCAAAGCGTTAGGAAAACATTGCTACACCAGCCTAGTACTGTACTTGTCTGATAGGCAAACGGTTGGTTGTGGAGCCCAGTCATTTGCGTAGAGGTCACTGCAGGAGGGAAGGAGGACTCTGAAGTTGTAAATGCATCGTGTCTGCAGTGTCTATTAAATTGCAAAATAAAGACTGTGATTACAGGCAGCTCATGCTAATGAAGAGCAATGCCTCGGCATCTCTTTAAGGTCAGCTCTCAGGATGCTGCCTAACATCAGAAAGCCAGCTGGTCTGCTGCCAGCAGATCCTCTGCAGTACCAGCCATGCCAACACCAGCAAGCAGAGACTTTAACATTGCAGATCAGAACAGGAGGCACTGAAACGTGCGCCAAGACACACCCCTTACACAATGTAAATCACGGTAACAGTGCAGTAAAGCACAGTCAAGCCAGGTACATTTCAGACCTGAATGTTCCCCTGTGTGTAATAAGCATTGGGTTTTATATCTAAAGTGGACCTCTTGTATACTACCCTAGTGGAAACAATGTGGTGCACTATATAAAATACTTGAATCCAAGTGTTAACCACAGTACAGCATAGTAAATATCTAACATACTGTATGCATTGTAAACATGTTAGTACAGTATTGTATTTGAAGCAAGGCTGTTCAGACTGTTTAAATGGTAAATGAAAATAAAAGTCCTAAGCAACGCATTATAAATGATTCATAGGAAATGTACTGTTTGATCAGGATCTTATGTGAGGTTTGGGTAACACTTCACATTAAGTGTCTCTAATTACTGTGTATTTACTTAGTAGTTACATAGTAAATACATGTGCACTTACACATAATTACAGTGCTATTGTACTGTGATTCTTGAAATGTATTTTTGTTTACGACTGTAAGTCGCCCTTGATAAGGGCGTCTGCTAATTAATAAATAAATAAATAAATAAATAAATAATAATATGCATGGTTACAATGTACTTAATGTGTACATTAAGGTTATGGGGGTTTATGACTAGAATAAACTACAGCGTGCAGAATACAGGGGCACCTTGCTAGGAGACAGCTGTGCGCTTTGTGCGTCTTATCCATTTTGCATAGCATAAATAACACATTATACCAATGGCTAGAAGTAAAGGAAAAGCAACATAAAGTGATCATATACCCATTTTCATTCATTCACTCCAGTTGTTAGTTATATGTTGTTTTATTGCTGCAGTCCGGCTGGACCCCAGGTTACCAGGAAAGTCTGTTTTCTGACGGGCCCAGTGTAAATATGCATAATAACAATGTAATTACACATGTATTTTAAATACAGTGTAACTGCATAATAACATTGGAATAACACATGTATTTTAAATACAGTGTAACTGCATAATAACATTGGAATTACACATGTATTTTAAATACAGTGTAACTGCATAATAACATTGGAATAACACATGTATTTTAAATGCAGTGTAACTGTGCATAATAACATTGGAATTACACATGTATTTTAAATACAGTGTAACTGCATAATAACATTGGAATTACACATGTATTTTAAATACAGTGTAACTGCATAATAACATTGGAATAACACATGTATTTTAAATACAGTGTAACTGCATAATAACATTGGAATTACACATGTATTTTAAAAGCAGTGTAACTGTGCATAATAACATTGGAATTACGTGGAAGTACACATGTATTTACAAAGTATCTACTTTGTATCTACTTTGTAAATGCACTGTAATTAGAGGCACAATGTAAAGTGTTACCAAAGTTTTATTATTTAAAATATATTGATACAAAGCAAACTACTGTAACTGAATACTGTATGCAAAAATGAGTATAGATTTAGAGTTAACAGGTGGCAACATTTATTTTGTGCATCTCTATTTGGACAGATACGGAACAAAGATAGCACTTACTGTACATTAAGCATCTCTAACTACATTGCAATTACACTGTAATTATACACATGATTGTATTGTAGAATATAATAACACGTTTAATTACACCATGTTGGCTTGCTAGCATCTTTTTGTAATTGCTTTGTATTTGTACTTGTGGTTGAGCATTTAGAATGTAATTACTATGTAACTGCATATGCAACTGCAGTGGTGGTAACTGTATACACCTCAACTGGTAAGCTTAACCTACAGTAGTAAATCATTTTCTTGTTGACATAACTTTGTTCTCTGTTTGACCTCTGAACAGTGTGACGCGTACGTGCGGCTTCACTTTATTCCCATTAACGAGGATATGCATTCCCAGTGGGGGATAATAACTGTATGATGCAAACCAGTATATGCACAAGAGTCTAAAACCAATCTGCACAGTTTTCTATCCATTTTATACTTCAGCGGTGAGAGATAGTGCTGTCCATGTCAGACAGTAATAGAGGGCTCATGTTCAATTTGCTCTTGCCAGTGCATCATCTGTCAATCCTTCAGCTCAGTTTATTTTTTAATCTCAACCCAGAATTGTTTGGAGAAAACAATAAAGAAGCTTCTGAGTTGCTTGGCTAGCAACATGGATGACTGGAAAACATTTTGGCCAAGATAAAATACTATCAGATGTTTTTGTTGCTATTCATTTTTCTTTATGTGCTACTGGAATGTAGGATTTGTGAGTAAATGTATCATATTTGTGAGTACTTCGGCACCATGAGTGTTTGAGTATTCGAAAGCTCCCACTCCCCCACCCATTCAGATTCCTCAGTAATGGTTCAGTCTATCCTGATCATTGGCAGAGGTTTCAGATATTCAGATTCCTCAGTAATGGTTCAGTCTATCCTGATCATTGGGGGAGGTTTCAGATATTCAGATTCCTCTGTAATGACTCGGTCTATCCTGATCATTGGCAGAGGTTTCAGATATTCAGATTCCTCAGTAATGGCTCAGTCTATCCTGATCATTGGCAGAGGTTTCAGATATTCAGATTCCTCAGTAATGGCTCAGTCTATCCTGATCATTAGGGGAGGTTTCAGATATTCAGATTCCTCTGTAATGAGTCAGTCTATCCTGATCATTGGTGGGGGTTCAGATATTCAGATTCCTCTGTAATGGCTCAGTCTATCCTGATCATTGGGGGAGGTTTCAGATATTCAGATTCCTCAGTAATGGCTCGGTCTATCCTGATCATTGGCAGAGGTTTCAGATATTCAGATTCCTCTGTAATGACTCAGTCTATCCTGATCATTGGCAGAGGTTTCAGATATTCAGATTCCTCTGTAATGGCTCAGTCTATCCTGATCATTGGCAGAGGTTTCAGATTTTCAGATTCCTCAGTAATGGCTCGGTCTATCCTGATCATTGGCAGAGGTTTCAGATATTCAGATTCCTCTGTAATGACTAAGTCTATCCTGATCATTGGCAGAGGTTTCAGATATTCAGATTCCTCAGTAATGGCTCAGTCTATCCTGATCATTGGCAGAGGTTTTAGATATTCAGATTCCTCTGTAATGGCTCAGTCTATCCTGATCATTGGGGGAGGTTTCAGATATTCAGATTCCTCTGTAATGGCTCGGTCTATCCTGATCATTGGCAGAGGTTTCAGATATTCAGATTCCTCAGTAATGGCTCGGTCTATCCTGATCATTGGGGGAGGTTTCAGATATTCAGATTCCTCAGTAATGGCTCGGTCTATCCTGATCATTGGCAGAGGTTTCAGATATTCAGATTCCTCAGTAATGGCTCAGTCTATCCTGATCATTGGCGGAGGTTTCAGATATTCAGATTCCTCTGTAATGGCTCAGTCTATCCTGATCATTGGGGGAGGTTTCAGATATTCAGATTCCTCAGTAATGGCTCGGTCTATCCTGATCATTGGCAGAGGTTTCAGATATTCAGATTCCTCAGTAATGGCTCGGTCTATCCTGATCATTGGCAGAGGTTTCAGATATTCAGATTCCTCTGTAATGGCTCAGTCTATCCTGATCATTGGAGGAGGTTTCAGATATTCAGATTCCTCAGTAATGGCTCGGTCTATCCTGATCATTGGGGGAGGTTTCAGATATTCAGATTCCTCAGTAATGGCTCGGTCTATCCTGATCATTGGCAGAGGTTTCAGATATTCAGATTCCTCAGTAATGGCTCAGTCTATCCTGATCATTGGTGTGGGTTCAGATATTCAGATTCCTCTGTAATGACTCAGTCTATCCTGATCATTGGGGGAGGTTTCAGATATTCAGATTCCTCTGTAATGAGTCAGTCTATCCTGATCATTGGGGGAGGTTTGTGATATTCAGATTCCTCAGTAATGGCTCAGTCTATCCTGATCATTGGCAGAGGTTTCAGATATTCAGATTCCTCAGTAATGGCTCAGTCTATCCTGATCATTGGCAGAGGTTTCAGATATTCAGATTCCTCAGTAATGAGTCAGTCTATCCTGATCATTGGGGGAGGTTTGTGATATTCAGATTCCTCAGTAATGGCTCAGTCTATCCTGATCATTGGCAGAGGTTTCAGATATTCAGATTCCTCAGTAATGGCTCAGTCTATCCTGATCATTGGCAGAGGTTTCAGATATTCAGATTCCTCAGTAATGGCTCAGTCTATGCTGATCATTGGGGGAGGTTTCAGATATTCAGATTCCTCAGTAATGGCTCGGTCTATCCTGATCATTGGCAGAGGTTTCAGATATTCAGATTCCTCAGTAATGGCTCAGTCTATCCTGATCATTGGCAGAGGTTTCAGATATTCAGATTCCTCAGGTCTATCCTGATCATTGGGGGAGGTTTCAGATATTCAGATTCCTCTGTAATGAGTCAGTCTATCCTGATCATTGGCAGAGGTTTCAGATATTCAGATTCCTCAGTAATGGCTCAGTCTATCCTGATCATTGGCAGAGGTTTCAGATATTCAGATTCCTCAGTAATGGCTCGGTCTATCCTGATCATTGGGGGAGGTTTCAGATATTCAGATTCCTCTGTAATGGCTCAGTCTATCCTGATCATTGGGGGAGGTTTCAGATATTCAGATTCCTCAGTAATGGCTCGGTCGATCCTGATCATTGGCAGAGGTTTCAGATATTCAGATTCCTCTGTAATGGCTCAGTCTATCCTGATCATTGGGGGAGGTTTCAGATATTCAGATTCCTCAGTAATGGCTCAGTCTATCCTGATCATTGGCAGAGGTTTCAGATATTCAGATTCCTCAGTAATGGCTCAGTCTATCCTGATCATTGGGGGAGGTTTCAGATATTCAGATTCCTCAGTAATGGGTCGGTCTATCCTGATCATTGGGGGAGGTTTCAGATATTCAGATTCCTCAGTAATGGCTCGGTCTATCCTGATCATTGGGGGAGGTTTCAGATATTCAGATTCCTCAGTAATGGCTCGGTCTATCCTGATCATTGGGGGAGGTTTCAGATATTCAGATTCCTCAGTAATGGCTCGGTCTATCCTGATCATTGGCGGAGGTTTCAGATATTCAGATTCCTCAGTAATGGCTCGGTCTATCCTGATCATTGGCGGAGGTTTCAGATATTCAGATTCCTCAGTAATGGCTCGGTCTATCCTGATCATTGGAACTGCAACATTGCCATCGACCTGTCTGAAACATTCACGTCAGCCAGAAGCATAAAGAACTGCAACATTGCCATCGACCTGTCTGAAACATTCACGTCAGCCAGAAGCATAAAGAACTGCAACATTGCCATCGACCTGCCTGAAACATTCATGTCAGCCAGAAGCATAAAGAACTGCAACATTGCCATCGACCTGTCTGAAACATTCACGTCAGCCAGAAACATAAAGAACTGCAACATTGCCATCGACCTGCCTGAAACATTCACGTCAGTCAGGAGCATAAAGAACTGCAACATTGCCATCGACCTGTCTGAAACATTCACGTCAGCCAGAAGCATAAAGAACTGCAACATTGCCATCGACCTGTCTGAAACATTCACGTCAGCCAGAAGCATAAAGAACTGATACATTGCCATCGGCCTGTCTGAAACATCCACGCCAGCCAGAAGCATAAAGAACTGCAACATTGCCATCGACCTGTCTGAAACATTCACGTCAGCCAGAAGCATAAAGAACTGCAACATTGCCATCGACCTGCCTGAAACATTCACGTCAGCCAGAAGCATAAAGAACTGCAACATTGCCATCGACCTGTCTGAAACATTCACGTCAGCCAGAAGCATAAAGAACTGCAACATTGCCATCGACCTGCCTGAAACATTCACGTCAGCCAGAAGCATAAAGAACTGCAACATTGCCATCGACCTGCCAGAAACATTCACGTCAGCCAGAAGCATAAAGAACTGCAACATTGCCATCGACCTGCCTGAAACATTCACGTCAGCCAGAAGCATAAAGAACTGCAACATTGCCATCGACCTGCCTGAAACATTCACGCCAGCCAGAAGCATAAAGAACTGCAACATTGCCATCGACCTGCCTGAAACATTCACGTCAGACAGAAGCATAAAGAACTGCAACATTGCCATCGACCTGCCTGAAACATTCACGCCAGCCAGAAACATAAAGAACTGCAACATTGCCATCGACCTGTCTGAAACATTCACGTCAGCCAGAAACATAAAGAACTGCAACATTGCCATCGACCTGTCTGAAACATTCACGCCAGCCAGAAGCATAAAGAACTGCAACATTGCCATCCACCTGTCTGAAACATTCACCCAGCCAGAAGCATAAAGAACAGCAACATTGCAATCTACCTGTCTGAAACATTCACGCCAGCCAGAAGCATAAAGAACTGCAACATTGCCATCGACCTGTCTGAAACATTCACGCCAGCCAGAAGCATAAAGAACTGCAACATTGCCATCGACCTGTCTGAAACATTCACGTCAGCCAGAAGCATAAAGAACTGCAACATTGCCATCGACCTGTCTGAAACATTCACGCCAGCCAGAAGCATAAAGAACTGCAACATTGCCATCGACCTGTCTGAAACATTCACGTCAGCCAGAAGCATAAAGAACTGCAACATTGCAATCTACCTGTCTGAAACATTCACGCCAGCCAGAAGCATAAAGAACTGCAACATTGCCATCGACCTGTCTGAAACATTCACGCCAGCCAGAAGCATAAAGAACTGCAACATTGCCATCGACCTGTCTGAAACATTCACGTCAGCCAGAAGCATAAAGAACTGCAACATTGCCATCGACCTGTCTGAAACATTCACGCCAGCCAGAAGCATAAAGAACTGCAACATTGCCATCGACCTGTCTGAAACATTCACGTCAGCCAGAAGCATAAAGAACTGATACATTGCCATCGGCCTGTCTGAAACATTCACGCCAGCCAGAAGCATAAAGAACTGCAACATTGCCATCGACCTGTCTGAAACATTCACGTCAGCCAGAAGCATAAAGAACTGCAACATTGCCATCGACCTGCCTGAAACATTCACGTCAGCCAGAAGCATAAAGAACTGCAACATTGCCATCGACCTGTCTGAAACATTCACGCCAGCCAGAAGCATAAAGAACTGCAACATTGCCATCGACCTGCCTGAAACATTCACGCCAGCCAGAAACATAAAGAACTGCAACATTGCCATCGACCTGCCTGAAACATTCACGCCAGCCAGAAGCATAAAGAACTGATACATTGCCATCGGCCTGTCTGAAACATTCACGCCAGCCAGAAGCATAAAGAACTGCAACATTGCCATCGACCTGTCTGAAACATTCACGTCAGCCAGAAGCATAAAGAACTGCAACATTGCCATCGACCTGCCTGAAACATTCACGTCAGACAGAAGCATAAAGAACTGCAACATTGCCATCCACCTGTCTGAAACATTCACGCCAGCCAGAAGCATAAAGAACTGCAACATTGCCATCGACCTGCCTGAAACATTCACGCCAGCCAGAAACATAAAGAACTGCAACATTGCCATCGACCTGCCTGAAACATTCACGCCAGCCAGAAGCATAAAGAACTGCAACATTGCCATCGACCTGCCTGAAACATTCACGTCAGCCAGAAGCATAAAGAACTGCAACATTGCCATCGACCTGTCTGAAACATTCACGTCAGCCAGAAGCATAAAGAACTGCAACATTGCCATCGACCTGTCTGAAACATTCACGTCAGCCAGAAGCATAAAGAACTGCAACATTGCCATCGACCTGTCTGAAACATTCACGTCAGCCAGAAGCATAAAGAACTGCAACATTGCCATCGACCGGTCTGAAACATTCACGTCAGCCAGAAGCATAAAGAACTGCAACATTGCCATCGACCTGCCTGAAACATTCACGCCAGCCAGAAGCATAAAGAACTGCAACATTGCCATCGACCTGTCTGAAACATTCACGTCAGCCAGAAGCATAAAGAACTGCAACATTGCCATCGACCTGCCTGAAACATTCACGCCAGCCAGAAGCATAAAGAACTGCAACATTGCCATCGACCTGTCTGAAACATTCACATCAGCCAGAAGCATAAAGAACTGCAACATTGCCATCGACCTGCCTGAAACATTCACGTCAGCCAGAAGCATAAAGAACTGCAACATTGCCATCGACCTGCCTGAAACATTCACGTCAGCCAGAAGCATAAAGAACAGCAACATTGCCAACGACCTGTCTGAAACATTCACGCCAGCCAGAAGCATAAAGAACTGCAACATTGCCATCGACCTGTCTGAAACATTCACGTCAGCCAGAAGCATAAAGAACTGCAACATTGCCATCGACCTGCCTGAAACATTCACGTCAGCCAGAAGCATAAAGAACTGCAACATTGCCATCGACCTGTCTGAAACATTCACGTCAGCCAGAAACATAAAGAACTGCAACATTGCCATCGACCTGTCTGAAACATTCACGTCAGCCAGAAACATAAAGAACTGCAACATTGCCATCGACCTGTTTGAAACATTCACGCCAGCCAGAAGCATAAAGAACTGCAACATTGCCATCCACCTGTCTGAAACATTCACTCAGCCAGAAGCATAAAGAACAGCAACATTGCAATCTACCTGTCTGAAACATTCACGCCAGCCAGAAGCATAAGGAACTGCAACATTGCCATCGACCTGTCTGAAACATTCACGTCAGCCAGAAGCATAAAGAACTGCAACATTGCCATCGACCTGTCTGAAACATTCACGTCAGCCAGAAGCATAAAGAACTGCAACATTGCCACCCACCTGTCTGAAACATTCACGTCAGCCAGAAGCATAAAGAACTGCAACATTGCCACCCACCTGTCTGAAACATTCACGTCAGCCAGAAGCATAAAGAACTGCAACATTGCCATCGGCCTGCCTGAAACATTCACGTCAGACAGAAGCATAAAGAACTGCAACATTGCCATCGACCTGCCTGAAACATTCACGCCAGCCAGAAACATAAAGAACTGCAACATTGCCATCGACCTGTCTGAAACATTCACATCAGCCAGAAACATAAAGAACTGCAACATTGCCATCGACCTGTCTGAAACATTCACGTCAGCCAGAAGCATAAAGAACTGCAACATTGCCATCGACCTGTCTGAAACATTCACGTCAGCCAGAAGCATAAAGAACTGCAACATTGCCATCGACCTGTCTGAAACATTCACGTCAGCCAGAAGTATAAAGAACTGCAACATTGCCACCCACCTGTCTGAAACATTCACGTCAGCCAGAAGCATAAAGAACTGCAACATTGCCATCGACCTGTCTGAAACATTCACGTCAGCCAGAAGCATAATGAACTGCAACATTGCCATCGGCCTGTCTGAAACATTCACGTCAGCCAGAAGCATAAAGAACTGCAACATTGCCATCGACCTGTCTGAAACATTCACGTCAGCCAGAAGCATAAAGAACTGCAACATTCAAAGCTACAGCATACTGTAGTCTGCATGTACCTGGGTTGCAATTGAAGCAGGCACTCAGATGCATTGCTGGAACTGTACATGGAAAAGCACAGGGATAACTCTTTGAGAAGACATCATTTATTTTTTAAATGCATCTTTTCTTATGCCATTACATGGTCCTTTATAAGAGTTTACCACAGTATTTTTGCACACCATTATTGCACTTCTGCCATGCTTTTCCCATGACTGAACTAGGTATTTATCATAGTTCCATGATTTGCCATGTTTATTAATATGCTTTACCATACCTCGCTATTCTTTACAATGCTTACCTATGCTTTACTATGCTGTCACTATGCTTTATTACACTTTGCTGTGCTTTTACTAAAGGAAACTTTAATAAGGGATTTCTTGGGGAAAAGCCAAATTAAATGTTCACTTAAATGTTCCAGCTCTTGAAACCAGCGAGTACAAAATTACAGCCATAATGTTCAAGATACATGGTAGTGCAAAAAATAAACTTGAAGGGTTTATCTGAATGTTTCTTTTCACCACTTCACTGTAAGCCCAAATGTTTTAAGATTTAAACAGTCATCTTTTGAAACATATTTTAACTCAACTACAGTGTTTATTTGAATTGTGTGAGAATATACTTTAGTTTTTACCAACATAAACATGATGAAATGTATGAAAATGTGTTTAAAATGTCTTTCACGAGTCTCAGTGTCAGACACGCGTTTCATATTAAGCACCTGCATTACTTACTGTACCTGCACAGGTGGAACAGAGCCTACACATGCCACAGCTTGAAGGTTGTGTAGATGGGTTACTGTACATACAGTACTGGACAATGATTGAATTAGAAATGTCTCAGGTTCGTTTGAGAATTCCTTAAAAGTGAAATCTTGTATTATGTTTGTATGGATTTCCAATCGTAGAAATATTGACCCTTACATATATCTATATAGTATGCTGACATGTGCATGTTGCATTAGAGTGAAAGAAGGGCAGGCATTATTGAACACACACAGTAGCTTCATTCACACCAGGTAGATTTTCATAAGAAATATGAGAAATAGTATTTTTCTTTTCACAAAAAAGGTCAGGAAGGAATTTTATTTCTCAAAATTAAAGTTGTCAAGGCAGCAGTGGGAAGAAATGAAATATGGTATTAATAACAATGGATACAAATGTACCGTGACCTTTACAAAATCATAATTTATTATTGTTCTAAAGAAAACTTGTCGGAGCCAACACAAAACCGCATGTGATTGAAGCATGCATTCAGAATAGGCAGCTGAAATCAATTCTGCCCTGCAAAAGCTACATGTTTATTTCATGCAATCAATGAAGCAGAGAGATTACCAGTAATGTCAGCCTTGCAGCAGACACAATGGGTCCCCTTCCATTTATTTGTTCTTCCCTGTCCCACAACCTCAAGCAAGTGTAAGGCAGGGTGCAAACCGGTGACCCCGCACAGAGCCAGGCTCGTCTGCATTCGTGGTTATAGAGCTTTTAACCTCATCAACTGGACAGAATCCGTAACTGCAGTGTATCACACAACACTGCCCGTTCCACAAGAGATTAAAAAGAAAACGAAGAGAGTCCTGCCCCACGATACTGGTACTGTAACCTCTTATGCATGGTGACAACTAGAGCAATAGATTATTATTGTTTCCGGGACGGGGGAGATCATAAAACAGCTTAGCTTGCTTTATCTTGTATGCTGAGAAGGCCCCTTTGTTCCTGACTTAAACAGAGCTGAAATTAGAGTCTTTGTTTGTGTCAGCGTTTTCAAGTGGTGAATCAATACCCACAGTGTCTCAGAAGTACAGTACAGCAAATTATAGAGGCAGGTCTGCTGGAGGAATGAACTACTTATAAAAACAACCTAGCTTTGATGGAAGAGATGTTTTTCGCTGTTGCCATGGCTGTCCCTGTATGTGTTGGTGGTTACTGTTTTGAAGAATCCGTAATGTCAGTTTATCACACAGCACTGTCCGTTACACCGTGTGCGTCACACAGCACTGTCCGTTACACCGTGTGCATCACACAGCACTGTCCGTTACACCGTGTGCGTCACACAGCACTGTCCGTTACACCGTGTGCGTCACACAGCACTGTCCGTTACACCGTGTGCGTCACACAGCACTGTCCGTTACACCGTGTGTGTCACACAGCACTGTCCGTTACACCGTGTGCGTCACACAGCACTGTCCGTTACACCGTGTGCGTCACACAGCACTGTCGTTTACACCATGTTATAGTAATACTTTGAGTGGCATAAATAAAAAATGTAATTATTATGCAATTAACCATTTGCTGAAGCTTAGTTCCATGTTAGTAAACAATCAATAGATATGCTATGCATGTGTGTATCTATCATCAGGCTGCCATTTGAGCCCATATTTCATTGCCTAACTGCACCGCACAAAGTATTTTTGCAGGTTTTCTTTTTTTTCACAGGGAAAGGGGTCTAGGCAACATGAGTGACCATGTCCAGTGAATTGAGTGACCATGTCCAGTGTTTTGACGGTGTTTATTGGATATAACCGTGTGGCGGAGTGTCCCGCCCCTATTTATTATTATTTGTATTTTTGTTTGCGGCGCGGGTAAAAGCGCCGCGTCTTTTATTATTTAAAAACCCCGTGAGGATGCATGGCTGATCAGCTACTGATTATTTAACTAGCTGACAGTCATGCATCCTTACCAAACGCGTGCAGACTCTGGCCGGGGGATAATAAGATAATTACCAACTAGTTAATCCCTCGGCCAGAGTATATAAACCAGCAGCACTCTGCACTCGGGGTTGGGGTGTTGGAGTAGAGAGTACGGGGAGCGGAGAGAAGGAGAAACATTTAAAAAACAATTGCTAATACGTGCTGGATTATCCAGCACGGCACTTACTTGTTTATTTATTCGTTTGGCCCTCGTGTCCTTTTGTTTGTATTTTGTTTAAATCTTTTGTTTGTTTATTATTAAATACGCTGAGTGCTTTTGCACTCAGTTTCACCCGCCCATCCACTGTTTTGGAGTCAGTTACTTCCTGGTCCGTGACGTCATCCACCTCACCACTGCGAGCCAGTCTGCCACAAACCGATTTCATTTTTTTTGTATCGGGGTGTTTTATTTTTTTTAACGATTTAAAACCGAAAATGAGAAGTCCTATCTATAAGTTATCCTCACTACCTAAATAAAGCGTATTTAAACCACACGTTTGCCATTCACAAATACGTTTCAAAATCATGATGATAGCGGGGATAGAGTATTAGTAGCTTTACATGCCAGTCCTTCTTTTTAAATGACAGATACACACATGCATGGCATATCTATTTATTAACACGCAACTAAATTTCACATGGTTGCATATTAATTCAATATTTGTGCTACTCATAATAAAGTGTTACTTCATGTTACTAATGCATTTTCATCTTCTGTGAAGTATCTTTTGGAAGAAATAGAGAAATAATTGTTTTTCGCAATGGACAAAGCAGACTCATTAACAGGTATCTAACCCCAATGCCAACCATTCTTACGGGAAAGACTAGCCGCTTCAGAATAACCATGACAATATCATCTTTTAATATGTATCACATCTCAAAATGCTAAACAGCATACTGAAGCCTGAAGCTGCTTAAAGATGGCGCTCACATTAAATAATGAATGTGGCAATAGACAAGTTCATTTCTAGTGCTGGTACATACGTGTACAGATGTTCTGTCAGAGAGTGCAGTGATAATAGTGTTAGTAAGGGTTGACATTAACCTTGAGCTAGCCTTGTACAGCTGTTCTGTCAGAGAGTGCAGTGATAGTGTTAGTAAGGCAGGGCAAGCCAATGTTAGTGACACAGAAGGCAAGACTTTATCTACAGACGTGCTCAAATTTGTTGGTACCCTTACAGCTCATTGAAATAATGCTGCATTCCTCCTGAAAAGTGATGAAATTAAAAGCTATTTTATCATGTATACTTGCATGCCTTTGGTATGTCATAGAATAAAGCAAAGAAGCTGTGAAAAGAGATGAATTATTGCTTATTCTACAAAATATATTCTAAAATGGCCTGGACACATTTGTTGGTACCCCTTAGAAAAGATAATAAATAATTGGATTATAGTGATATTTCAAACTAATTAGTTTCTTTAATTAGTATCACACATGTCTCCAATCTTGTAATCAGTCATTCAGCCTATTTAAATGGAGAAAAGTAGTCACTGTGCTGTTTGGTATCATTGTGTGCACCACACTGAACATGGACCAGAGAAAGCAAAGGAGAGAGTTGTCTGAGGAGATCAGAAAGAAAATAATAGATAAGCATGGTAAAGGTAAAGGCTACAAGACCATCTCCAAGCAGCTTGATGTTCCTGTGACAACAGTTGCAAATATTATTAAGAAGTTTAAGGTCCATGGAACTGTAGCCACCTCCCTGGGCGCGGCCGCAAGAGGAAAATCAACCCCAGATTGAACAGAAGGATAGTTCGAATGGTAGAAAAAGAACCAAGGATAACTGCCAAAGAGATACAAGCTGAACTCCAAGGTGAAGGTATGACAGTTTCTGATCGCACCATCCGTCGCTTTTTGAGCGAAAGTGGGCTCCATGGAAGAAGACCCAGGAGGACTCCACTTTTGAAAGAAAAACATAAAAAAGCCAGACTGGAATTTGCTAAAATGCATATTGACAAGCCACAATCCTTCTGGGAGAATGTCCTGTGGACAGATGAGTCAAAACTGGAGCTTTTTGGCAAGTCACATCAGCTCTATGTTCACAGACAAAAAAATGAAGCTTTCAAAGAAAAGAACACCATACCTACAGTGAAACATGGAGGAGGCTCGGTTATGTTTTGGGGCTGCTTTGCTGCGCCTGGCACAGGGTGCCTTGAATCTGTGCAGGGCACAATGAAATCTCAAGACTATCAAGGCATTCTGGAGGGAAACGTACTGCCCAGTGTCAGAAAGCTCTGTCTCAGTCGCAGGTCATGGGTCTTCCAACAGGATAATGACCCAAAACACACAGCTAAAAGCACCCAAGAATGGATAAGAACAAAACATTGGACTATTCTGAAGTGGCCTTCTATGAGTCCTGATCTGAATCCTATCGAACATCTATGGAAAGAGCTGAAACTTGCAGTATGGAGAAGGCACCCATCAAACCTGAGACAGCTGGAGCAGTTTGCTCAGGAAGAGTGGGCCAAACTACCTGTTAACAGGTGCAGAAGTCTCATTGAGAGCTACAGAAAATGTTTGATTGCAGTGATTGCCTCTAAAGGTTGTGCAACAAAATATTAGGTTAGCGGTCCCATCATTTTTGTCCATGCCATTTTCATTTGTTTTATTATTTACAATAGTATGTTGAATAAAAAATCCAAAGCAAAGTCCGATTTCTATTAAATATGGAATAAACAATGGTGGATGCCAATTACTTTTGTCAGTTTCAAGTTATTTCAGAGAAAATTGTGCATTCTTCGTTTTTTGTGGAGGGGTACCAACAAATTTGAGCGCGTCTGTATATGATTACAACATTTTAACAGGACATGTCTTTTGTGTTTCAGGAAAAATGTCATGAGGGGCAGGTGCTGATATATGCCAGTCTTGGGCAAAGTGTACCCTTATAAAAGTTTACCACAGTACTTTCTTTAATCTTATCATGCTTGTGCCATGGTTACACTATGGTTATACTATTTATTTATATGCTGTACCATACCTCACTATTCTTTAAAATGCTATGCTTTACCATTCGTTCACTATGCCGTCAACACAATGGGCTACATTCTCAATGCTATTTACTCCTGATATTCAGCAGCACAATTTTTGTCTCAAAGGAAAAAACAACATATACAATTTTAAAATGAATAGGAAACAACTTGAGAGCTCCTTTTTTGAATATTGGAGCTGCTTTTTTTCAGGTTTTATATCTTTATTGGGTGTGTTTTTACTTTATTAAAAAAATTGTGCTAATGGCAATTTAGAGATAATTTCTTTGAGAATCTAGCCTCATGAGTCTAAATACTACCAGCATTCCTGAGTTTTTCATCTTTTTAAACTTGAAATTATTATGAGCCGAAGGGTGTCTGATTCGTAAAGCCCTTTATTAATTACTTTAGCATTGACAGCATTTAGATCCACCACCGTTAACATCAACTGAAAATACCCCTGTACTGTATGTGTTTGTCTGCTTTAAATCCTGAAACAAGAATATATTTTTAATATGGTGTGTTCTTTATGAATCACACTGCACTGTACAGACACTGCAGGGCATCGGATTTCAGAGTTCTTTACAGTCCAGTTAACCAGTTGCGGGGCTTCACTGCGTGATCCTTCATGCTCCGGTCAGTCTCGGACAGTCCACACACCTCACTGCTATCTGGTAACAGAACGTGTACTGCTCCTGTACAGAGTGGAAATGTTTGTATTTTTAATTGATTACATTATCCAAATGCTACCGCTGTAAGCTAAGTGTCCTGTCTCCATGTGTAGATTCCTGACAAGTGCAGAAATGCCATTTGCATTCAGTTTCCCGTGTTGGACCGCTCTCGGTAAGGGGCGCTGGGAGACTCAATCTGCCGGGTGGCAGGCAGTGCATTAGTTAATAGTCATGTCTAAACGTCAGTGACTCGAAGCTCAAAACATAAAGGTGCATTCTGTGCTTTTATTATGCAGTGCAATGTGTTCTGTTTGACTTCACTGTGCTAGATTTAACCTCGCTCCGGTTTGACTTTTGTTCCATGTAATTATGGTGCAAGCTGAGTTGGGCCAAGCTAGTTAGACTGTGAGATCCCTAAACTATATGCACAATAGTGTGCTTGATTAACAGAAGCCATGGATGGCTTATTCTTTGCTAAATCTGTTGTTTGCCAATGTTTTGAAAACTGTTTTGTCTTTGCATTGATTTGTGAAGATAAATAAAGTGTTGTTAAAATCCACCTCTTTTCTTTCCAACATAATAAGGAGATGTCATTAAATCCTTCCTGGAGAAATATAATTGAAAGAAAGAGACAAGCAAAACTATGAAGCTAACATGGCAGCCACAGTGATGTTCTCCTGCTCTGCTTTACCAGCATGATCAGGGGCTGTCTGCCTCTTTATATACTCCAGAGGGTACAGATGAATGCAGTCTGCGATTATGAGGAGGACACTCTGTACGTGTTTGCAATGAAAGTGAATCTCATACTTGGCCCACCTTTTCTTTCATAACCCCCTGAATCTGGGAAATAAACCTACAGCTGTGTTGCTGTTTCGCATTTGGTCTGTGATGACTCACACTCCGCTTACCATGTCTCTGATGAGCTCTGGACAGCTGCTGCGCAGTGTCTTCACCGCCTGCAACACATCCACCTTTCCCTCCATTCTGATTTGTTCACGGATCTGACTGGCAGCGCAAAACAGCCCACTCCTGGAGGCCCCGTCCCTGCAGAGAAGCAGCAACGGTAAAGTTTATCATTATTATCAATATCAATAATAATAATAATAGTGGAGCCAGAGCTTCCCACTGCTCTGCTACTCTTTGCTGACCTGCCAATCACCCAGCAAGGCTCTCTGTTTGAACTAGCTCTTATGAAAATGTCTGATGATCTTGTGCAGTAGGAAATGAAGCCTCCAACACACACCTCTGTGCTTCATCTTCAGTTGCTGCTCAGACTATGGCAGGGCTGCTTGAGATGCAATTGGACCCAATGGCATTCCGAATCTGTTCCGTGTATCACTGCCTGGAGTCGGTTTAATATCAACATCCCTCGCCGATTCATAAAACTGTAAGGATGCACGATTCAAGGCAGTAACACAGTTCTGCACCGACTGCTTTGAATTTTGAGGATGCAACATTGAAAATGGATAATTGCAAAGCATACGACATGGTTTATTTAGATTTCCAGAAAGCTTTTGACAAAGTCCCGCATAAAAGATTAATTCTCAAACTGAACGCAGTAGGGATTCAAGGAAATGCATGCACATGGATTAGGGAGTGGTTAACATGAAGAAAACAGAAAGTACTGATTAGAGGAAAAACCTCAAAATGGAGCGACATAACCAGTGGAGTACCACAGGGATCAGTATCAAGTCCTCTGCTATTCCTAATCTACATTAATGATTTAGATTCTGGTATAGTAAGCAAACTCGTTAAATTTGCAGACGACACAAAAATAGGAGGAGTGGCAAACACTGTTGCAGCAGCAAAGGTCATTCAAAATGATCTAGACAGCATTCAGAACTGGGCAGACACATGGCAAATGACATTTAATAGAGAAAAAAGTATTTCATGCAGGAAATAAAAATGTGCTTTATAAATATCATATGGGAGTGTCACAAAGACGGCCGGAGTGGGTGGCGTCAGACCAGATGCAGGAAATAAACAGACAGAGAGGTGTGGTTTGGTGAAGCTGAGCGAATCCTTTCGCTCAGCATTTAATAAACAGAACAGAAAATAAAAGGTTTGAACACAAAACAGGGGACACGGCACTTGCGGCCAAAATAAACAGACAAACAAAACGTACTAAACACTTAACAAACGGTGCACGGAGAGACAAACAAACACGGTGAGTACAAACACTTATAGATATTATTTTCCTTTACGTTCTCCTTCTCTCTCACCCGTTCTCCACTTTCGAACACCCAACCCTGAGTGAAAGAAACGTGCATCTATATATACTGTTGTGCTGGGATTCAATTACTAATTAATTATTCACTTGAATCCCAGCACGTGAATTAATTCTGTGCAACCCTGTGCTCGCATATTACATTTAACCAGCACGTGAAGTGATTTGTGCTCTCCTCGTGCCTAAATACAAATCTACACTTTTTAAATACACATGAAACACAGACCCGTTTATATCCCCGTGTACCAATGACTATACACCAACATTTACACACGCACGCAACACACAACACATAATATGCACATAGGGGCAGGGCACATTGCCACAGGGAGATACTGAAATTGAAGAAGGGAACTATGAAAAAGACCTAGGAGTTTATGTTGACTTAGAAATGTCTTCATCTAGACAATGTGGGGAAGCTATAAAAAAGGCCAACAAGATGCTCAAATATATTGTGAGAAGTGTTGAATTTAAATCAAGGGAAGTAATGTTAAAACTTTACAATGCATTAGTAAGACCTCATCTAGAATATTGTGTTCAGTTCTGGTCACCTCGTTACAAAAAGGATATTGCTGCTCTAGAAAGAGTGCAAAGAAGAGCAACCAGAATTATCCTGGGTTTAAAAGGCATGTTGTATGCAGACAGGCTAAAAGAATTGAATCTATTCAGCCTTGAACAAAGAAGACTACGCGGCGATCTGATTCAAACATTCAAAATCCTAAAAGGTATAGACAATGTTGACCCAGGGGACTTTTTTGACCTGAAAAAAGAAACAAGGACCAGGGGCCACAAATGGAGATTAGATAAAGGGGCATTCAGAACAGAAAATAGGAGGCACTTTTTTACACAGAGAATTGTGAGGGTCTGGAACCAACTCCTCAGTAATGTTGTTGAAGCTGACACCCTGGGATCCTTAAAGAAGCTGCTTGATGAGATTCTGGGATCAATAAGCTACTAAAAACCAAACGAGCAAGATGGGCTGAATGGCCTCCTCTCGTTTGTAAACTTTCTTATGTTCTTATGTTCTTAATTCCTTTTCCTTCAAATTGGTTTATCTGTACAATACATTTGAAGTCACCATGGCAGTTACAGGCTTAAGATTGGTTTTGCTTTTGACTTACTGGCACATGACCAGTGTAGCCCCGCCATTGTTCCTCCTCTGCCAGTCTTCAGTGTCTCCTAACATGTGGATGACTGTGTCTCGGGACATGGGCAGAGGGTCTGTCACTGGCCAGTCGTCCAGCTGTAACATTTTTATATGTCGCGCATGGTGCATTCTCTAAAGGGAACAAACAAAAACAAGAAAGACAAATATTCAACATGGCTTGAAAAGTATTAGGAGGCAAAAATAACCATGCTTGTATTTGTTCATATAATAGATATGGAAAACAATATATAAACGTCAACTGAAATAAATAACACATATTCTGCTATGTAAGATGGTTTCTCTCAATGTGGTGGTGTACCAGGTCATTTTTTTTTTACTGTAACTATGGTACAAATTATACACTTGTTTTCCAGCTAATCCAGCTAATTACAAAGTAAAGAATATTCGAATGTGAAAAACCAGTGTTTGTCCCAGCACTCATGATAACAGAGTTAGGATAAAAACCTGTTGTGGTCTCTAAGCGAGCATCTTCACCTCTGTACAAAAGGACCACATCCATGTGAACAAGCAGTTCTAAAGTCTATATCTCATTACCTTCTCTCACCAGCAGGGGTCAGCAATTCTGCAACACAACCATGCTCTAACTGTTACACAATTTAAAAACCTTTACATAGACCCAAGTAGCCCTCTCTTAACTGACAGGGCTGCTCAATCTCTCCTCCGGCTCAGTTCATATGGGCTCCAGGTCTCCACACTGTTGCTGTGACATTTATGATTTGTTTTTCTACAATGGTCTGTATACCACCCTATACAAATACACTATAGTATTGTAATGGCCTGGCATCACAGCCTTTTGGGTTGACTTGAAAGGCAAGGGCTGGACGTGAACCACTAACCTACGTGTCTATGCTGGTGTCAGTATTTTTAACTCATCAGGACGGGCATTATATTTAGAAATGCCCGTGGGTTCTGATACACTCCTCTTGTTCTTGCCCACTAGAAGCTTTGCAGATGGCACGAGGGCAGAGTTACCTGTTTGGTGTTACTGAGCATCAGCGTTCTTGATGTAAATCCAGCCTTCTGCTCCTCAGAAGAGATACTGATACAAAAAGGTCCGTGAGTGCAGTCTCCCAGCCTCGGCCAAAACAATGGGAAAGTCTGGTTTATGAAAGAGAGTGAAAAGCACAAATCACTAGATACTCAGATGTGCTCAGCACATTCTTTTCACAATCAGCCAAGGATCCTTTTTTGTTCACAGTGAAGCAGACCTCGAAGAAGCTTGACCGAAATGTCACGGCACAGTGGCAGAGAACAGCAGGGTACTCCCAGTAGACTGATTTGTTATTGGCAACCTGACTAATTAATTAAGTAGGAATAAGTATGGGCAACCTGGCTCTGTAATGGAACTCTTATACAAGTGTTACAACACATAGGACTTTGTTTGCTTCAAGTACAAGAGGTCACAGAAAGGACAGCAAACAGTCAGGAAACTTCTCAAAGTAAAGGCAAAGTTTCCAACCGTCAAACAATATTATGAAACAGGCCTCTCTGACAGTACCTACAAAGGCTTGAATCATTACCTTATACAGAGAGTGCACCACAGACTGCTACCAGTAAAAGACTAAACCCAGCCCCAAAAACAGCACATTGCTCTCAAACTCCGAAAGCCCAATAATGCGGCTCCCTGACTGAAGGAAACCACCAAGTAAACCTCAGCTGCAGAATCTGCACGGGGAAGACATGGTGACAGCCTGAGATACCAGGACCGTGGTGAAAGAAGCAGAGACACCGAGACAGGGGGAAGCAGATCCCTGCCGTGTATCAAACAGGACTGTTCGGACAAACCTGTCTAAGACTCCTGGATTACAAATTTGTGGTGGAAGAATTAAAGAAGAGAACACTTGAAAATTTGAGAACAGCTTGCTACACCGAGTATTGAATTATTGACCCCTTTATTACACTGTAACAGGGGTCTCGCTACAGGTGATGATAGGAGACCTGATTTAATTCTCTGGAGGACGTAGATGCGTTTTCGCTGATGGATTGACAGGAGAAGTTTGGAACTGACACGCCCCACAGGCGTGCAGCAGTGTGGAGTAGTGGTTAGGGCTCTGGACTCTTGACCGGAGGGTTGTGGGTTCAATCCCCAGTGGGGGATACTGCTGTTGTACCCTTGAGCAAGGTACTTTACCTAGATTGCTCCAGTAAAAAAAAAACCCAACTGTATAAATGGGTAATTGTATGTAAAAAATAATGTGATATCTGTATAATGTGAAATAATGTATAATGTGATATGTTGTAACAATTGTAAGTCGCCCTGGATAAGGGCGTCTGCTAAGAAATAAATAATAAATAATAATAATAAATTTACATTCACAGGAATCCCACATGACGCTACCAGCAATGGTAGCTCACGTGGGACATACGGCCAGTATACAAAAGGCAAAATAAACGTTGTACAAAAAACTATCAAAATAAAGGTGCAGTGAAAACAGCTTGCGCTACTCCGCTAGCAAATGGAGGTCCCGCGTCCACACCTGTCTGCTGGGTGGGATCTACTATCCCGAAACTAACTCCCTGTCCCTCTGGCAGTTCACCCAACTCCAGCCTCAGCTACGTTTCCTGATCCCAGTCATTCAGCAGCGCAGACGGACCGATGCTTCGGCAGCAGCAGCACTCTGACCCCTATGGCTTACAGCAGCACTGATCTGTATACTCAGGACCCTTTCCCACTCGCAGCTGGTAAACACACACATGCTTCTCGTTCCCGCAACTAAACACAGCAGGCAGGCTGCTACACACAGAGCGTGAGGTTCCCCATTAAAACCAATCCCACTATTATTTATTTCTACAATCATAACACTCATATTTACAATAACCAATCACAGAAGCCCCTTCCTTATGTTTATGGCCTCAGCCCTGCTACATACACATTAATGTCCATAGTGTGTCCAAGGAACCAACCTGGAATGTCTTATGTTGTAAAATAGACATCTAAAAAGATAGATGAAATGTTATTCTCTGTCATGTAAGACTTTAAATGCAATCAGGTGTCACACTGGTAGGAGTCCTGTAGGTGTTTATGGTATTTATACAGTATATATATTTTTAAGTCTTGCAAGCAAAGCATACACCTCTGTTCAAAAGCACTAGCTGAATTTTCTTACAACAGGACAAGGCCCAGGACACTGGGCCATAATTTCAAAGTATTTCCCCCATTCTTTAATTAACTCATGGTACAGCTGTTACAAGAGTGTGAGTGCTGAAGAGAACCCGAAATATATTACTTAGTTGCTTGGTTCTAGTTTTGTAAAATTAACAGGTGTTTTACCTATTTAAAAAAAACAGGAGTTAGTAAAGACAGGAGTAAATGCTTTGAAAATATGGCCCATATCATTAAAGACTAACAATCAAACAAACCTCGTCTAGATCTTCATGTCTATTCATCATGATAACAGATGTGCAGTTGTAATCATAAACCAGAGCCCAGAAATCCGTGACGGTGTCCTTTAGAGGAAACTGTGTAATGATGAAGCTGTCTTTCTTTGTGAAGCCCTGTTGGAATACATGACACAAGAGCTAAACAATCTGACAAGCAACTGGAAACGACAGCTTGAGTACTGAGCACTCAGGTACTGTATGGTTGGCTTGATGGCACTGGAATAATATGAGAAGTCAATTGACTCAACTGTGATAAAAAAAGTCAGTTTGCTATTCTCTGAATACATAACATACAGCTTTTTATTATTCATATGTTTGAAGCGGTCAAAATGAAGGTTCTATTAAGAGGTTTTCATTGCACGTGATGAATTTTGGTGCTCATGAAAGGTGAGAGTGGTTCAGTCTCAATACCCACTGTCAGCTGCCCTAAATTGTGTGGCTAGTTTTTGTGACGTGGATGATTCAAAATCAGATCATCCAAACGAGTGAGATTTGTGATATTCAGTGAGACTGCTAAAATTGATACTGAAAAGTTACTAAAATGAGTGAGACTGATGCTTCTCCAAAGAGCTAAGCTGAAACCTCTTATGTGATAATGCTCTGTTTACATGGGTGAATTCTCACGATATATGGCATACACTCACATCTGCAAAAACTGCATTGATGTAGCCTGGTGACCCATCATCATTGGTTAAGGACATCAGAGCAGGGCGAAAATGATCCGCTGGGGGGGAGGACGACACACCTTTTTATTAAGCAGTTCAAATATTTCAAGCAGAAACACAGATACATACTGAAATGCACTTTTCACTATGCTTAACCGTGATATCAAAATGAAAACGAGGAAGGATCCAAAAACAAAGTGAAGTAATGCCAGGTAAGATTCTGTTACAGCAGTCTGCACCCAGCAACCTTGTAATCCCTACCTGGTAAAATGTAGGGATCCCTGTTTTTTGAACGATTCGTGGGCTTTAAGGCTTCCTTGTGTGGTCTGACCCGGAAAACTTCGGATAGTTTGTTCAAAGCCTGCAGGAAAACCAGAGGATGTCAGTGCAATCCTTGAATTGAGATCTTTTATTGTAAGAAAGCAGTTCTAAAGTTTACCATAGTATAAGCACAGCAGAGTGTAATAAGGCACAGTGAAATCATGGTGAAGCATAAAACATTGTAAAGACCAGAGAATTATGGTAACACATATTTAAAAAACAAGCCATGGTAAACTAACCCTTATACATGTTTAGCACTGTAAAAGCATAGCCAAGTGTAAGAAAGCACAGTGGAAGTATGGTAAAGCACAGACAAGCACTGTAAAGCCACAGAGGTATGGTAAATCATATTTAAAAAAACAAACCAGGGTAAACTATGGTAAAACATCTATCAATCTATAAAGAGTTCGATGAATACTAACGAGAAATAACAGTTTACTCTTATAAAAATGTAACGACACATGACTGGTGTGAAGCTTCATGTCAGGTTATAAAGTAATTCCGCGGTCTCTTATAAATGCATGCGCTACATGTTCTTATATCACTCTGGGTACAAATTTGATGACAGCGGTAACGCTAGGGAAAAAGTTTGTTAGCGTCTGATTACGGCGTCCTAAGTTGGCGAGAAACAGGCGCAGTCAGACATGTGAACTGATTTTGGTAACATCCTTTGCCCTGTCTTCACACCAGCATTAGTGCCACAGGTTGGCATGCAATATGGCCTTACCTGTAACTCCTTCTGGTAACCAGTGACGCGGGTCCTGGGATTCACCACCTGAAGCTCCCTGATTCGCCGATGAACCTGCTGAGCCGGGACCTCTGTGACATCACAGAGCAGCGACTCCAGCAGCACGTCATAGACAAACAAGTACTGCTCCTGATTAGAGAGAGGGGAGAGACAGTGTGAGGGAGGGAGCACAGGGTGTGGAGCAGAAAGACAAAAGGCAGAGGGGAAGCAAGGAGGGGAGAAGAGCCCAGAAATAGTTAAGGGAGAGAAAAAAAAAACAGCTGAGGTTAGAGAGACGGGATTAACTGTGATAAGAACAGGCAATGCATGACTTTGTAAAGCTTTAGTCTTCTCTTCATAGAATGTGGGCCTGTGGATGATCAAGGCTAACGCAAAAACACTTTTGCAGATATGAACAAGATTCCATAAACATAATTAATTATGTATGTTTAAATTACAGTCAGCACTCGGATATCCGTTACCCAGATACACGTCAGTCGCGTTTACCGCCCTTGTATTAAGAATAAAATCAATCCCCATTATATATATGTAACAAATGAATGCACTTATCTGTCACACGCGATTTCAGACTCTGTCACCAGTTTTCTGATACAAAGCCCATCTCTTCAATGTTACAATTTATCTGAATATCCACCACAGCCTGCATTTTTTTTTTTTTTTATTCTCTCTAATGCCAAATCTTATATTGTGCAGTTACACAGCACTTCCTCCAGTTTCACCTGACGAAAATGCAGCCAAAACAAAGTGAACGAGACAAGCGAGGGTAACAGTTAGTCATTAAACAGTTTTAGATACTGTGATGTATTTTTGTTGCTTTTGTGCATTTTCATTTACAAGTGAACTGTGACATTAGGGCCTTATCGTGCACTATATTCTGCAATTTTCAATGCTGACTTTGGATACTGTTTTAATTCTGGAAACTTTTTGTTGTTTTTATTACTCTTTTGGTTTTGCTAAATTGCACTGCCTTTTACGTTTTACGCAGTTCTGTGCATGGGTAACATTTAGATTTCATTTTGCTGTTAGGTTGTTAATGAAAAATTTTACATACCGCTACCTACTGGATTTAAAAGTATGTACTGTATTACAGTTAACATGTCATTGCTTTAGTTTTGGCAAGTGATATTTTCAGAATCATATCGTTCTGAATTAAAATACTACTTCTGTTAAATATAGTACTGTACCAACAAAACTAATACAGTACATCTAAATGGAAGCCTACTTATTTTAAAACCCAGTCCTTTCAGATATATATTTTTGATATTTTCCATTTTGCATGGAACACAAAAAAGATACAAGGGGTTAGAACAGGCCAAAGTGAAATAATCAGATATGCATCACACGCGTTTAACCTTCACTGAAGTCAACATTTTATAGGGTCGGATATGTGAGAGCTGACTGTAGATGCGAGTCAAAAGTGCCACTGTAACAAATGAAAGAGTTAGAGCATAAACAATGAACACCAATTCAGGGCATAAAGAAATGAACACCAATTCAAGTCCATCTTAACAGTTAAGCTAATAGACAGCTGTCAGCTGAGCCAACAGATAGGTTGATATATTCAACACATCACAGCCATTTGTCAGAGGGAACCTGTCAGAAATGCAATAGAGAATGTATATTTCAGAGTGCCTTACTGTAGGTGGAGGGGAAGCTTTTCAGTAGAGCGACAGCAAGCCATTGCAATCTAACCTATGAGACAGGTAACCCACAGCAGCTGACCTCACCTCTGTCTGGACCATATTTTTCCTCTGCTTCCTCATGTTGTAAATGCACTGAAACACATCCACTCGTCCGACTGCCTCTGCCGCGTGCAGCAGCTGGTCTATCGCAATGAAAGCACCGGTGCGTCCAATCCCTGCACTTTAACACATGGCAAAGCATTACCGTGCTACACATGTCACATGGGCTTATTGATGAAGCACCACTGATGGATGGAGTCTGCTGCTTGACCCTGTGCAATCACCTTCAAACCTTCCACTGGATAAAGGGACGGTACCACTGTGATTAACTTTCAGATTTATTTACCACTCATAAACTTGTGTTTGATCACAGAGCTGCCAGTGTTCATTTTACACCTGCCAGTTAAGAAATTACTTTGTACTTCTAGTAAGCAAGCCTTGAAGTGAACAGCTCTAAAATATATTACTGAAAGCATGATTTACATAAAGGGATATATACAAATCTACACTGATTTATTCTGCTTGGCTTGCATATTCCTGAACATTAACTTCTGGACTGTGATGAATTTGTTTTGCTGATTTGACATTTGTTTTAAGGAAGAACACAAATCTCAGATTTCCGATTTCAGATTTCCTGTTTCGTGTTTGTATTTCCTCTTTACTGCCAGTGCTTCCTATGTGCTATAGATATAATATTTCAATCAGGGCAGGACAAATGCTTGTTTGATGTTAATCCAGGACAGAAAGAAGTATTATAAATCACATATCATAAATCAACCAATCACAGTGAAGTATTTGCAAACATTCCAGTGCATTTTATCCTGTGTACAGATGTCATTCTGTGCATAGCTAATTCCAATGTTCAGAAAGCAAAACAAAACAAAAGCACACACTGGTACCTTTAAGAAAATATTACTAACATATTTCAGAAATAAAAATACAAGAAATAAAATCGCTACAATCCGAACAAGGTAAAAGACATTGAATCCATTTAACGTTACTGGCGCCAAGTTTCTGCGGTTGAACTTTTGTTTTTAATAAAAATGTCTGAATTAGTAGTCACATCCACAGCCTAATTCCTCTATTCCATTCTATAACACACACAGAGTCAGGTTCATCTATTATTCAGAGCTAGTTAACCCAGCATATGGGGCTTTGTGATATTTTTGTATACAAAGCTTTGTATAAATGCAATAAAAATAATAAAAATAATAATAATAATAAAATAGACAACTATCAACTTTACTTAAAGTAACTGTAGCTAACAGAATAGTTCCATAAAATGTCACCGCCAGGCACATCTATTCATTTTATAGGTCTGAAATGTGCAGTTATGAAAGGAACATAGCAAACATTTCACCTGGATAGTGAAACTGTCCCCACCCCTTCACTGGCTTCTTTCCTATCAATAACCAATCAGCTGCTATTGTCTGACATGCTATTGTCAAATGCTTTAACCAAGAAAACTCTGCTGAGGTGAAATGACCCAGGGTGTACAAGTGCAAAGAGATAACCCAAGAATAAGGCATATAAACTGAGAGCTTCCTTTAACCTAAAGTAGTACCAGATCTCACGTTTCAAAATGAAAATACATGTGTGCTGTAACATGTGTTTCTTTCGAAACTGCACATCTGAGGCATTTGTAGCGAATGGAGGTGCAACAGAATGATTTTGTCAGCTACAATTACTTTGAATCTAGAGTAAGCAGTTAGTAAAGGATCATTGCACCCTTCCATATACAGATCTGCAATCCTGCTCCCTCCTCCTACCCCTCCCTACCCCAGACATCATTGTCTGGATTGAGAGCCAGGGATTATGGTAGCCATGGAATGTCATGCAAACCAACGTACAAAAAAATAGCAACAAATAATTATGTTTAAGCAAAACTTATGCTGAATTTGAAAAAAAAAAATTAAAAAAAACGGTAAGCAATCCCTGCAGAGTTTATTTTAAATCATTAAATAATGTGGGTACAAAAAGGTAGACATCTAAAATTAGATGTCGGGAAATTTAAACTATAGCTGTCTAATGGTAGCAGACTAATTGGCACATCTAACGGGATTTCAGCTCCTTCTCCAGCCCTTGAAATAAAGAGACTGTGCTGGTGTTTAGTATGTGGCTGTCATCCTGTGAAAGATCTTAGTTTGCGTAAAGGCATTTACATTTGAAAGGGATTATTTTAAGACACTAATATTAACTTTCAAAATTGCTCATGCTGCAGCTCCCCACTCTCTGTCTGCTCTATTTTAATGATCTAAACCTTTATAATGGTGGATTTAAATACCACCACTCTAACTACTGGAGTCTGAATAAGATACCATATTACAATAATGCTTTAGTTATTTTTACTTCTATGAATGGCCTTTGCTTGATTTCAAAGATTTCACAATGAAAAGGACATCTGCTGTTGTGGAAGCCATGAGCTTGTTTTTTGTAAAGGTACAAGCATTCTTTTATAAAAATGTCCTGAACAGCAGACCATTCTCAGGAATTGTTTTTATTAGTCTGGATTGACTGTTCTCAGTGTGAATGCATGCATACCTGCAATGGACGATCATGGGCCCGGCAGAGAGCCAGCTGTTTGCTTGTCTGATCAGGCAGAGCAGGCTCAGTGGTTTCCTCGGAGTCCCGTGATCAGGCCAGGCACTGTAATGGAACTGCTTCACGGTTCTGTGTTGTGAGCCACTAACCTTGGAGAAGCAGGTTAATCAATACACAAACAAACAGGCAAACAACAGGTATCGCATGTCACGGGCTGCTCAATACTCTCATTGATTACATTAGTCATGGTAATATCGGATGCCTGTCAGATCCTAAAGCTGCGGGCGTGTTGAAGCTGCTTTGCATTGGTGCACTCTCACGTTTCAACGATGGTGCAGGAGGGAGGGGAGCTCATGTGCACTGATCTAAATGTGCAAGACTTATCTGCTGGGGGAAAATGACTGAAATGCAGCTTAAAGAGATGGACCAACACGTGGGTAAATATGATGCGCCATTTTTGTACCCTGACAAACATGCTTCTCTTTAAAGAGGGGGGACACAGCCACCCTTGATTTCCAAGACAGAGTCACAAGCCCTTTTTCCATCCAGCTTTTTAACAAGCTAAAACTTGTGCGCACAAGCAAATTCGCCCCAAAAAACGGTTTGGAAAACGGCTTTATTCGACTTGCTACTCGCATGACAAGTTCGCTCGGCAGACATGGTTTTATTTTTTGCACACAGCGACATTGTATTTGACATGTGCATGGAAAACTGTAGCGAGCGTATTTCTGGTCCTAGCGCCCTTCCTCAGCCAATCAAGTGACGTCAAACTGTCTAATGCGCATGCTCTTGGCCCAAGTGATCATACAAAACTGCGTCAGAGAAAACAAACTGGCAGACATGGAGCGGAGTAGAAACCGCTACTTCTAAAATGATTAAATTAGCATGATGGTGCCACTGCACTTGACAGGAAACGACTGTGTAATGCTGCAATATTCTGTTTGTTTTTTGAACATCGGCATTACCTGTACAGCAGATATATTGTGTATCCCATTGTATTACATGGTTTAACTTTTCTAGTTTTTTGTATTGCGATTTTATTTAAGACAATGTTAAAGAAAAAAACTTATTTATAACAAGCTAAGAACATGTAGAAGAAAGTTGCTTTTAGTAGTTATTTTATTTATGCTATTCATTGTATTATTACTTGTACTGTGATTCTTGAAATGTATTTTTGTTTACGACTATAAGTCGCCCTGGATAAGGGCATCTGCTAAGAAATAAATAATAATAATAATAATAATAATAATAATTGACATTTCTCATATATCTTTTTGTAACAGGTTTATACCATGTTCAGGTGACACATCACAAGGGTCAGCACCTTTGCCTATCCCTATAACATTGCCTTGTTGTGACAACTAGAATCTTCCATAACGATGTAATGAAGGGTCAGCATGCTGTAATGTTAGCACAATGAATGGCCCTCCATTGTCACTGGATTCCAGCCCAGTTACCTTCCGCAGATCAAATGTCCGTGTGGTTATTTCAGTGCTCTGCTCTTCAGCTTGCAAGGACACAAAGACGTCTCCATAAGTCTGACAGTCCTCTGGCCAGTACTGCTCACATTTTTTCTGCCAAAAAGAAACAAGCCGTACAGCATTTATTTGCTGCTCTATGGAGGCACTAAAAGATATTGTTATTGCAAATTTCCATATCTCTAGCTACATATAAATTACAGAAAAAAGTACCGATATTGAGGGAGATAAATAGTTAATTAGATAATTAAACAGCCAATAAAACTATTGTAAACTTCTGCAAGACGGCAGTAATACTTAGTGATATCAGCTGCTGTAATTTTTTTTAATTACATTATTTCTTATCTGTGTTCTTTATCATTTCCCTTTTAATAATTCCACTTAGATCATTATTTAAAATGCTATTGCAGCAAAAACGTCCCCTTTCAACCACTTTCTGACTTCTCTTGGGGCATGCAATTTTTGTAACATCTGAGATCCTCTATTTACTAACTCAAAGTCGCTACCGTTGCAGATGGAGCTGAAATTATAGTTGCAACACCATAGTGGTAATTTCTAAAGCTGGTAAATGAAACTGAATGAATGCAATGCAATGAATGTACTGCAATATGAAATTAGTGAAAAATGGAGTGTGCACCTTGGTCTTTTCCACCAAGCTGGTGAGCATCACAATGACAAAGGAGTTATTCTCCCACACCATCCTCCAGAAGTCTGTGACCGTGCTGGGCAGAGGACCTGCGATCAGAGGACAATCAGAGGCAGTGCATCTGGGAGCAGGGGATCTGTGCTGTCTGAGAGCAGGGGTGCTGTGCTGTCTGGGAGCAGGAGGGCTGTGCTGTCTGAGAGCAGGGGATCTATGCTGTCTGAGAGCAGGGGTGCTGTGCTGTCTGGGAGCAGGAGGGCTGTGCTGTCTGAGAGAAGGGGATCTGTGCTGTCTGGGAGCAGGGGGGGCTGTGTTGTCTGAGAGCAGGGGATCTGTGCTGTCGGGGAGCAGGGGGGCTGTGCTGTCTGGGAGCAGGGGATCTGTGCTGTCTGAGAGCAGGGGATCTGTGCTGTCTGGGAGCAGGGGGGGCTGTGCTGTCTGAGAGCAGGGGGGCTGTGCTGTCTGGGAGCAGGGGGGCTGTGCTGTCTGGGAGCAGGGGGGCTGTGCTGTCTGGGAGCAGGGGGGCTGTGCTGTCTGGAAGCAGGGGCGGGGGGGGTCTGACCTTTACTTAAGGGAAGGTCAACTGCAAGTTGATCATAACAGTGAAAAGAGGTCAAAGAGAAAGTGATTGTAATCTTCACGGTAACATTAATAGAGACCTGGCTTCTGTTCTGAGTGAGACTAACCCTAATCCCTAGTACTGGCATTTAAAAATGTGTATAAAAGTATGAATCTGCATACGTCTGGGCAAAGCGACAGTGTGCACTGGACACAGCCCTCAATGACAGCATTTTCTCATAATAAGGAGGAATAAAATACTGTACCTTGTGTTGCTATGTAGCAGTTTGTTTTTTCATATCCCTACAAGATACAAGCATGGTTTGTTACAACATAATTTGAAGCAGTTACAAACCAATCTCATTTAATTTCTACCTGGTCCTGTTAAAAGGAGTGTTAACTAAGGTTTTAAAAATACATGTTCTTACTTCTTATTAGCACAAGCAGCATAATTAGAGCCCTGGTATCTGATCACTAACTGTGTGGTTAGGCAATTGCAATAAGACCATTCAGGTGAAACTGAGCTATAACCTAGGAAGTGATGTCATACCAGCAAGCAGCAGCAACTTTGACGTCAATTGTGTTTGAAATAACTGTATAAAATACAACTAACCCTTATAAATGTTTAGCATTGTAAAACCATAGCAAAGTGCGATAAAGCACAGTGAAAGCATGGTAAAGCATAGGTAAGGACTGTAAAACCCAGACAGGTCAGGTAAGGCATATTAAAAAGCATGGAAAACCACAGTGAACTATGATAAATGCACAGTATGACCATGGGAAAACAGCAAAATTACTGTGCAAATTTACCATAGTAAACATTTATAAGGGAAGGAACCAAAATAGCTTCAACAGAAGATAAGGGGGGGGCAGCGACAATACTATGAATGCTAATGAGACAAGAAGATGGATTTTCAAACTCCTGATGGCTATTCCCCCTGTATGTGGACGATGGAGAAAGGGGAGGTGGGAGGAGAAAATAAATGATACGACACAGGAGGGAGTTTCAGGTAAAAATAAATAACATGTGTTTTGGATGTAAGATACTTTACTTCCTTTCTATACTTAGCAATATATTTATATGAACATTCGTAGTTTTATCTATGTAAAAAAACAACATAGCACATACATTGATAAAGCTTGCATTGATGTAATCAGAATCGGGGTCCTCATTGAAACATTTCAGCAAGACACGGGAGGCATCATCTGGAAAAGAAATCCTTAGTTTTAACTTTATCTTTATCTCCAGTATTTCCTTTTGTAGTTCCATTTCATGAGAGGTCATTCTTTAATAAAACCATTTGTAACTAGGGCTGGGGTTGTCCCAGCTATTTCGGATGAGCTCCTGCAGCAGTACTATGAAGCTGCTGTGTGTTTCCTTTTCATTCTCACTGTTTGCTGCCCCCTGGTATGTAAACCTGCTAGTCTGAAAGAATGATTATTTTTTTATGAAGAACAAGTGCTTTGGTTACTCACAAGGAATGGCATTGCAATAGCGATTCTTCTTTTTATTGGATGGCTGCTTTGCAGCACTGCATGCATAGGGAAACTGCTTTGGCAAACTCTAGAAGAAAACATGAAACGAAAAATAGAACACACAAGACAGAATTTCCTTTAACACACTGAATTCAATCGTTCATGCCAAGAATCACACCTCAGTGCTGAGAAGTACCACAATGCTCAAAAAGTGATGTTATTGCTGTATTATAAACATACTTAAAGCATGCTGGATTACTATTTGCCCTTTTGAGAACTGTGGTGTTGTAATACAGTTGTCTATTCCAAATCCCTGAGTCTGAACTTGAATCTACAATTAATCAACACATTTTCTGTTATATGCAGTAAATACCACCAGAATTTTATGGCAAGCACTTTGCAATGCCTGGTATTAAAGTAATGAACATCTGTGTAGTAAAAATAGCTTTCATTGTGACTAACAGTGTTCCTCTTTGTCAGTTGCTATATCACGTGACCTACCAGATATTCCTTCCTCAGTCCGACTGGTTCATCCTCTTCTCTGTCCTCGCAGCTCCAGCCCAGCTTCTTCATACAGACTACATATTCCAGCAGCTGCTCCACAGAGACTTCTGTTTCAGAGTGGCACACAGGAGGGTCTGAAAGAAGATCAACACATCATCAAACTTCAAACACCTGACATTACACACAGAGTACTGACATTACACACAGAGTACTGACATTACACACAGAGTACTGACATCACACACAGAGTACTGACATCACACACAGAGTACTGACATCACACACAGAGTATTGACATTACACACAGAGTACTGACATTACACACAGAGTACTGACATCACACACAGAGTATTGACATTACACACAGAGTACTGACATTACACACAGAGTACTGACATTACACACAGAGTACTGACATCACACACAGAGTATTGACATTACACACAGAGTACTGACATTACACACAGAGTACTGACATCACACACAGAGTATTGACATTACACACAGAGTACTGACATTACACACAGAGTACTGACACAGAGTACTGACATCACACACAGAGTACTGGCACAGAGTAATGACATCACACACAGAGTACTGACATCACAGACAGAGTATTGACATTACACACAGAGTACTGACACAGAGTACTGACATCACACACAGAGTACTGACATCACAGACAGAGTATTGACATTACACACAGAGTACTGACATTACACACAGAGTACTGACACAGAGTACTGACATTACACACAGAGTACTGACACAGAGTACTGACATCACACACAGAGTACTGACACAGAGTACTGACATTACACACAGAGTACTGACACAGAGTACTGACATCACACACGGAGGACTGACACAGAGTACTGACATTACACACAGAGTACTGACATCACACACAGAGTACTGACATCACAGACAGAGTATTGACATTACACACAGAGTACTGACATTACACACAGAGTACTGACACAGAGTACTGACATTACACACAGAGTACTGACACAGAGTACTGACATCACACACAGAGTACTGACACAGAGTACTGACATTACACACAGAGTACTGACACAGAGTACTGACATCACACACGGAGGACTGACACAGAGTACTGACATTACACACAGAGTACTGACATTGGAATTGTCAAAATCGTAGTATATCTTCTACTGTGTAGATCATCCTGTGCACTTTTTATAATGTTTAATAGTAGCTCACAAATACAACCTTCGGGGTTTATCATTTATAATAAGCGTCATGTGTAGAGTCTCTTATTATAACAGAAATAATTTCACTCAGCAAAACTGCATGAGAAAACAAAAAGAAGCACACAGCACACACATCATGAGCCTAGAAATATGAATGCCTTTCTATATGCAATACAAATCATTACAGCACATATTGGTACAAAAGCTTGTTTGAATTGGGTTTACCTGGGTGCTTTATCTGAGGTAGAGATATTCTTTCCATGTTGTCATGCTTTTTAAGGTCCTTAATGGGCTGCCTCCTGTGAACCAATAAGCACACAGTGAACAGGGGTGAGCACTTTTAGTATAGATAACAAAAATAATAAGTAACACTGTCTCTTTAACTACACTGTACATTGTAATTGCATGTGTGAATATAGTGTAGTTCTGCTTTTTCATTTTGCAATGAAGCATGTTATTGTATTGTAACTACGCAACCATATGTGTAATTACTTCATTACTACAGCACAAGCAACAAGATAGATCTTTCAGTTAATAAGTGTCTAATTCAAATGTTATTACATATGAACAGACACAGCATGCGCTATTAATTGCAAATGAAGTAAAGAATAATGCATACCTAACCCGAACATGAACATTTAAATAATCATGAATCAGCAGACACTTCACAATATTACATATACAGTATGTGTAAGTATGCTGAATGAACTACATGGGAAATCTGTTAGTCCAGACATAATTAGATTTGAATTAGTGACACTTATACAATAAATTAAATACAAGATACGACTCTCCTATAAATACTTAATATTACAACTAAACAATAATAATGCACAATAATCTAACTATAGGGATTATGAGAAACATTATAATTACTTAATATACCATGACATAAAGACCATGACACGTTTTATGTTATAAACAGTTATTACTTGCTAGTAATCATCAACATTATTAACTACACATATTAGATGCTTCAAAATGGGTGATTAAACTAAAGTACTGTTGTAGTTTTTTTTTTTCCTTACCTTGAATAACAGTGTTTCAGTAAAACAGCTAACAGAACAAAACAGATCACAATAAACAGAAGACAAACAGTGATGGCAGCAAGATGCGTGGTAGCCTTGTCTGAGATATCGTCTTCATCTGAAGGCACTGGGGGGAAAAAACAACAAGGGACACAATTCAACTGACTTGATTTAATATCTGGAATCAGTATTAGGGTTAGGGTTGGGAAACAAGGGTGAATGAGGAGCAGCACTTACTGGCATTTAATTTGATTTGATCAAAGACATTAATTTACCATACTTCTACCTATTGTACAACCTCTTAACTAACTGCGCTAGGGCTAATATACTGCACAGCTGATCATGTGACCTTGATAATGTGGTCCATTTGACAACAGTTTTATTTTGTTATACTTACCATAGAAAGGATTGTATTCTGAACAGGAGAACTTGGTATCCTTGAAGAAAAAAAACAGGAACAAAATTAATCCCACACCTTGCTTTAGGCTAAGCCTATCCGTGTTATTGCAGGGATGCATGGCTTTGAGGTTAGGTCTGACTTGCACGCCTGCGTTCAGTGAGTTTCTGGTCGACTGATTGACAAAAATCAACAAAACACCTGAAATGCTGATCATCAGGGGTCGTATTCACAAAGCTGACTTAAGTCTAAGACCAAAAAAAAGGCTTAAGTCAGTTTTGCAGACTATGTTATGAACGAGTTTCAAGTCCGAAAGCGACTTTCTGGGGTTCTTAACTTAGACCATGTTTCTGTCCTCGTGCGACGAATCTTCATCTATGGCATAAATCATGAGTTGTGCACGCAGCAGTACCCTGTGTGAGCTCCCTGCGGGAGCTACGCTATGTGAGCCTTCATTCTGCAGCGATATACTCTTGGCTGTTGAGCATTTCTGTGCAGTTGTACTGTGTGTCCTTTCATTTACGGTCCTGTTTATTTTTTATTGAAGACAATGCTCTTGTGCTGTACTAGCTTGCGGCATAAAACAATTTGGTAGATTTTCTTTTTAATTGTACTGTCTTGTACTGCGAACATTTTTGTATGTTTTTATAGTTAATAATTTGTACTGTTTTGTTTTAAAGAAAATGCTCTAAAATTGACAATTTCATTTATTTAAATAAGTTCAAGTGATTGTTAAGATAGTAATGTACCGTTTTTTTAACTGCAACAAAGGTGGAATTGCATTGCTTCTGTAGGCTGAGGGAGAAAGGTCTGTATTTAAAAGATTTGTTAGCGTTTCAATTGACTGTCTCCCAAACCAGTATCGACTTCTCAGTTCAGTCTCGGTAAAAACTTCCAAAGCGTTTTCCCTGTCTACAAAAACATACATAAGGCAATTTTCCACATCTGGGTGATCTTCAAATAAATTGTGCAGTATCATCTGTCCACCCATGTTAGTTAAAAATAGCTGTGGTCAATAGCAAATTAGGACTCAAGACTCCATCAGGGTAGTCTTAAAGTTAAGACCATACTTAAGACTCCTTGTGAATAAGACTTAAGTCCAAACTGATGACTTATGACCAGTCTTAGACTTAAGTCAGCTTTGTGAATACGGCCCCTGGTGTCTAATGGCTGCCAAGAGTAACTAAGCATTGTGAATGACCTTCGTAAGAATCTTTTTTGTACTGTTGTGTAATCTAGAAAGAAGAACTAGCAACCAACAATGCCAGAAAGCAAGTGAAAGTAGGCGTGGTCTCATCAAAAGTGTTTTTTACACTACTTTATGTCCCCGTCTATTCCAGTTCCTAAACATACCTCATCATAATCATGACAGAAGAAACATTGGTGCCGCCTCACAAACACACTGTATTGACATGACATCACAGTCCATTGAATGGAATGGAGAGGCAAGCGCTGGACTCAAACCGATATCCTCACGATTCACAGATGCCATTCAACTAAAACGCAAGCTCTCGAGCCCAGGGGTATGTTCAGTACGTGCCTTAAGCTGCTGTCAGTATTATGAGACACTAGGAGATCCATTACAGTACCTGCTTCCAGCGGCTTACAACCCTGAGGATGACAGAGTAGTTCTTCCCTGGTCGCAGGGGAGCATTGAAATACGGGCCGTGCTCCTCTCCGTCTCCTACTGTAAACTCAGACCGCTCAGTCAGGTTTTCTGCCTGGATCTCTGCAGTGATATACAGGACAGCTCCTGCTTCCGTGCGGTTGAGAGCGGGTAGCTCCGAGTCCTGGCAGACATCTGATACACTTCGATTACTGGTCAGAGTCGCCCCCAAATCCTGCATGATAAGCTGGTAGCAACTGTGTTCATGAAAGAAGAGCATTAGTGAAAGCCTCTGTTACTTTTTATATATTTGGATCACTTTTTATGGACCTTCTGCAAGCTTATGGGTGTTATTAGGTGCTGTACAGAAGCTGGGGAAGAGGTGAATTGAGCAATGTGAACAATGGGAAAGTAAATTAAGGAGACGACCGTACCATACATGCTATAACAAAATAGATCATTAACAAATGGTTTTAGCAGAACATGGTTTGATGATCCTTATAATCCATGTGCCGTGGAGTTTGTAAAAAACTACAGGAGTGTATACAAAACTGCAGGAGTGTATACAAAACTGCAGGAGTGTATACAAAACTGCAGGAGTGTATACAAAACTACAGGGGTTTATACAAAACTGCAGGAGTGTATACAAAGCTGCAGGAGTGTATACAAAACTGCAGGAGTGTATACAAAACTACAGGAGTGTATACAAAACTGCAGGAGTGTATACAAAACTACAGGGGTGTGACGAAGTGCCCGCCCCTGTGTGTATTTTCTGTTATATGTTGCGTGTGGTGTGTTAAATGTTGGTGTATAGTCATTGGTACACGGGATATAAACGGGTCTGTGTAACACGAGTGTTTAAAATGTATATTTGTATTTAGGCACGAGGATGGCACAGCACTTCACGTGCAAGTAAAATGTAATATGTGAGCACGGGGAATTGCACTTTATTGAATGATTGATTAGCAGTCGAGTCTCGGTACAACTGCATAAATAGATGCACGTTTCATTCAGTCAGGGTTGGGTGTTCGAGAGTGGAGAACGGGAGAGAGAGGAGGTTAAAGAATAACAATTGCTACAGCGTGCTGGAAGTGCCAGCATGGTACTTGTTAAACGTTCGTCCGCTTGTTTTGTGTGTTAGTTCGTTTTGTTTACCTGTTTATTTTGGCTCCAGTGCTGTGTCCTGTTTTGTGTTTTTGTTACAAACCTTTTATTTTCTGTTCTGTTTATTAAATGCTGAGCGCGATCAAGCGCCCAGCTTCACCAAACCACAAATCTCTGTCTGTTTATTTCCTGCATCTGGTCTGACGCCACCCACTCCGGCCGTCTTTGTGACACGTGGTGTCCAGAAGAGGGATCAACAGCGCCTCCAGGACTCAGGCCAGAGCGGGAACCGCAGTTTTTTTGTGGGAAAAAAAAATATATAAAATAAATAAAAATAAAATAAAAATGGAAGGCTGGAGAGACGGCTGCAGGGACCTGGAGGAGCTCCTCGGCAGGTTGGAGGACCAAGGCTGGTGCCTTGCCTGCGGGGTGTATGGGCACACGGTGGCTGTCTGCCCCTTCCAGGAAGAGGAGGAGGAACCAGCCCAAATGAGGAAGGTGAGGAGAAGGAGGCAGAGAGGGGGAAAAGTGAGGAGGAAGCAGAGGGAGCCAAGGTGGTGCACCATGTGCATTGCCTATGGGCATGAGGACGAGGACTGCCCAGAGCAGGAGCCAGGGGAGGAGGAGCCCGAACGTCCTGCACCTGGGTGGGAGGAGCCCGAACGTCCTACGCCTGAGTGGGAGGAGCCCGAACGTCCTACGCCCGAGTGGGAGGAGCCCGAACGTCCTAAGCCCGAGTGGGGGGAGCCTGAACGTCCTAAGCCCGAGTGGGGGGAGCCCGAATGTCCTAAGCCCAAGAGGGGGGAGTCGGTGCGTCCACAGCCCAAAAGGGAGGAGTCGGTGCGTCCACAGCCCAAAAGGGAGGAGTCGGTGCGTCCACAGCCCAAAAGGGAGGAGTCGGGGCGTCCACAGCCCAACAGGGAGGAGTCGGTGCATCCACAGCCCGAAGAGAGGGAAGTCGGGGCTTCCACAGCCCTAGGACCCAAGCTGCCAGCAGAGGGAGAATACCTGCTGGTTCCACCTCCACCAGCAGAAGAACAATGCCTGCTGTCCCCATCTACACCAGCAGAGGAACAAGGCCTGCTGTCCCAGTGTCCACCAGCAGAGGAAGCATGCCTGTTGGTTCACCTGCTGCTGCCGTCCCAAGAGCCAGAAGGGGAGGAGTTACAGGCTCAACCCCCTGAATTTTTCTGGGGGGGAGAAGGGCAGGATGCTGGTGTCCCCCAGCAGCCTCTATTTATGCTGCTGAAGGGAGCACGGCACACACCAGCCCAGCCGCCACAGCAGAGGGAGCCAGCACCGCCACAGCCTCCCTCTGAGTGGCCAGCATCCGCCCCATCGCCTCTGCCTCCACCACCGACAGGAGCAGAGGAGCAGGAGCTGCCTCTGCCTCCACCACCGCCAGGAGCAGAGGAGCAGGAGCTGCCTCTGCCTCCACCACCGGCAGGAGCAGAGCAGCAGGAGCTGCCTCTGCCTCCGCCACCTCCACCGGCAGGAGCAGAGGAGCAGGAGCTGCCTCTGCCTCCGCCACCTCCACCGGCAGGAGCAGAGCAGCAGGAGCTGCCTCTGCCTCCGCCACCTCCACCGCTTCCTCCACTAGGAGCAGAGCAGCAGGAGCTGCCTCTGCCTCCACCACCGCCAGGAGCAGAGGAGCAGGAGCTGCCTCTGCCTCCGCCACCTCCACCGGCAGGAGCAGAGCAGCAGGAGCTGCCTCTGCCTCCGCCATGTCCACCAGCAGAGGGTGAATACCTGCTGGGTCCCTTTCCACCAGCAGAGGATGAATGCCTGCTGGTATCACTTTCCCCACCATCACGAGGAGAGGAGCGGGAGCTGCCTCTGCCTCCATCACCATCAGGGGGAGAGGAGCAGGAGCTGCCTCTCCCTTCACCAGAAGGATCAGGATTAGATGCTGGCGGTCCTCAGCAGCCCTTGCATAGGCTGCTGAGGGGAGCACGGGGAAGAACCGCCCGGCCGCAGAGGTCGAGAAGAGGGCCAACACCCGCACCCCAGCTTGTCCTGACTCCTTGCCTCGCTTCGCCCAAGGATGCCTGCCTCGCTTCGCCCAAGGATGCCTGCCTCGCTTCGCCCAAGGATGCCTGCCTCGCTTCGCCCAAGGATGCTTGCCACGCTTCGCCCAAGGATGCCTGTCGCTCCGCATCGCCCGGGGTTGCCTGTCACGCCGCATCGCCTGGGGTTGCCTGTCGCTCCGCATCGCCTGGGGTTGCCTGTCGCTCCGCATCGCCTGGGGTTGCCAGCCGCTCCGCATCGCCTGGGGTTGCCAGCCGCTCCGCATCGCCTGGGGTTGCCAGCTGCTCCGCATCGCCTTGGGTTGCCTGTCGCTCCGCATCGCCTGGGGCTGCCTGTCGCTCCGCATCGCCTGGGGCTGCCTGTTGCTCCGCATCGCAGCAGGAAGTACTGTGGCCGGAACCCCACCAAGGGGAGCTGCCGGCCACGAAGAAGGTGGGGGAGGTCCAGAAACCTGCTCCCACTGCAGCAGTTTTGCTGCCGGAGATCGTGGGGGAGGTCAGGAGACCTGCTCCCACTGCAGCAGTTTCGCTGCCGGAGATCGTGGGGGAGGTCAGGAGACCTGCTCCCACTGCAGCAGTTTCGCTGCCGGAGATCGTGGGGGAGGTCCGGAGACCTGCTCCCACTGCAGCTTCTTCGCTGCCGGAAGTACTGTGGTCGGAGCCCCACCAAGAGGAGCTACCGGCTACGAAGAAAGGGGGAGAGGTCAGGAGACCACTTTCCCCAGCAGCAGTTTCGCTGCAGGAGTGGACCAGCATGCTGTCAGCCATGCCACTACGGGCAGGGGTGCTGACAGCATTGCCAGCCATGGGCCCACTGAAGCCTCCCTTCCCAGCCCGAGACTTTGTCCTGGACTGCTGGGTTTTTAAGGGGGGAGGTGGCCGTTGAGGCCATGTGTGCTTTGCACAGGGGGGGGTATATGTGACGAAGTGCCCGCCCCTGTGTGTATTTTCTGTTATATGTTGCGTGTGGTGTGTTAAATGTTGGTGTATAGTCATTGGTACACGGGATATAAACGGGTCTGTGTAACACGAGTGTTTAAAATGTATATTTGTATTTAGGCACGAGGATGGCACAGCACTTCACGTGCAAGTAAAATGTAATATGTGAGCACGGGGAATTGCACTTTATTGATTCACGTGCAGTTGTACCGCGACTCCAATTGAATGATTGATTAGCAGTCGAGTCTCGGTACAACTGCATAAATAGATGCACGTTTCATTCAGTCGGGGTTGGGTGTTCGAGAGTGGAGAACGGGAGAGAGAGGAGGTTAAAGAATAACAATTGCTACAGCGTGCTGGAAGTGCCAGCACGGTACTTGTTAAACGTTCGTCCGCTTGTTTTGTGTGTTAGTTCGTTTTGTTTACCTGTTTATTTTGGCTCCAGTGCTGTGTCCTGTTTTGTGTTTTTGTTACAAACCTTTTATTTTCTGTTCTGTTTATTAAATGCTGAGCGCGATCAAGCGCCCAGCTTCACCAAACCACAAATCTCTGTCTGTTTATTTCCTGCATCTGGTCTGACGCCACCCACTCCGGCCGTCTTTGTGACAAGGGGTTTATACAAAACTGCAGGAGTGTATACAAAACTGCAGGAGTGTATACAAAACTACAGGGGTTTATACAAAACTACAGGAGTGTATACAAAACTGCAGGAGTGTATACAAAACTACAGGGGTTTATACAAAACTGCAGGAGTGTATACAAAACTACAGGAGTGTATACAAAACTACAGGAGTGTATACAAAACTGCAGGAGTATATACAAAACTACAGGAGTGTATACAAAACTGCAGGAGTGTATACAAAACTGCAGGAGTGTATACAAAACTACAGGGGTTTATACAAAACTACAGGGGTTTATACAAAACTACAGGAGTGTATACAAAACTGCAGGAGTGTATACAAAACTACAGGAGTGTATACAAAACTACAGGAGTGTATACAAAACTGCAGGAGTGTATACAAAACTGCAGGAGTGTATACAAAACTGCAGGAGTGTATACAAAACTGCAGGAGTGTATACAAAACTGCAGGAGTGTATACAAAACTACAGGGGTTTATACAAAACTACAGGGGTTTATACAAAACTACAGGAGTGTATACAAAACTACAGGAGTGTATACAAAACTGCAGGAGTGTATACAAAACTACAGGAGTGTATACAAAACTGCAGGAGTGTATACAAAACTACAGGAGTGTATACAAAACTGCAGGAGTGTATACAAAACTACAGGGGTTTATACAAAACTACAGGAGTGTATACAAAACTACAGGAGTGTATACAAAACTGCAGGAGTGTATACAAAACTACAGGAGTGTATACAAAACTACAGGAGTGTATACAAAACTGCAGGAGTGTATACAAAACTACAGGAGTGTATACAAAACTACAGGAGTGTATACAAAACTACAGGGGCTTATCCAGGAATACGTTTCCCCAGTCCTGTAAAAACTGAAATGTCCCTTTACCTGGCAACCCACGCTTTCCAATTACCTGGGTAACCTACAATGTCCCAAAACTAGAGAAGCCTGAGTGATTTAAAATGTATATTTGTATTTAGGCACAGGGAGTGATTCAATCTCAGCACAGTCTGCACGTGAACTACTTTGTGCCCTCCCCGTGCCCAGATACTAATACACATTTTAAATCACTCGTGTTACATAACCCATATTATACCCCATGCACCAATACATACAGTGCCTTGCGAAAGTATTCAGCCCCCTTGAACTTTGCGACCTTTTGCCACATTTCAGGCTTCAAACATAAAGATATGAAACTGTAATTTTTTGTGAAGAATCAACAACAAGTGGGACACAATCATGAAGTGGAACGAAATTTATTGGATATTTCAAACTTTTTTAACAAATAAAAAACTGAAAAATTGGGCGTGCAAAATTATTCAGCCCCTTTACTTTCAGTGCAGCAAACTCTCTCCAGAAGTTCAGTGAGGATCTCTGAATGATCCAATGTTGACCTAAATGACTAATGATGATAAATAGAATCCACCTGTGTGTAATCAAGTCTCCGTATAAATGCACCTGCACTGTGATAGTCTCAGAGGTCCGTTTAAAGCGCAGAGAGCATCATGAAGAACAAGGAACACACCAGGCAGGTCCGAGATACTGTTGTGGAGAAGTTTAAAGCCGGATTTGGATACAAAAAGATTTCCCAAGCTTTAAACATCCCAAGGAGCACTGTGCAAGCGATAATATTGAAATGGAAGGAGTATCAGACCACTGCAAATCTACCAAGACCTGGCCGTCCCTCTAAACTTTCAGCTCATACAAGGAGAAGACTGATCAGAGATGCAGCCAAGAGGCCCATGATCACTCTGGATGAACTGCAGAGATCTACAGCTGAGGTGGGAGACTCTGTCCATAGGACAACAATCAGTCGTATACTGCACAAATCTGGCCTTTATGGAAGAGTGGCAAGAAGAAAGCCATTTCTTAAAGATATCCATAAAAAGTGTCATTTACAGTTTGCCACAAGCCACCTGGGAGACACACCAAACATGTGGAAGAAGGTGCTCTGGTCAGATGAAACCAAAATCGAACTTTTTGGCAACAATGCAAAACGTTATGTTTGGCGTAAAAGCAACACAGCTCATCACCCTGAACACACCATCCCCACTGTCAAACATGGTGGTGGCAGCATCATGGTTTGGGCCTGCTTTTCTTCAGCAGGGACAGGGAAGATGGTTAAAATTGATGGGAAGATGGATGGAGCCAAATACAGGACCATTCTGGAAGAAAACCTGATGGAGTCTGCAAAAGACCTGAGACTGGGACGGAGATTTGTCTTCCAACAAGACAATGATCCAAAACATAAAGCAAAATCTACAATGGAATGGTTCACAAATAAACATATCCAGGTGTTAGAATGGCCAAGTCAAAGTCCAGACCTGAATCCAATCGAGAATCTGTGGAAAGAACTGAAAACTGCTGTTCACAAATGCTCTCCATCCAACCTCACTGAGCTCGAGCTGTTTTGCAAGGAGGAATGGGCAAAAATTTCAGTCTCTCGATGTGCAAAACTGATAGAGACATACCCCAAGCGACTTACAGCTGTAATCGCAGCAAAAGGTGGCGCTACAAAGTATTAACTTAAGGGGGCTGAATAATTTTGCACGCCCAATTTTTCAGTTTTTTATTTGTTAAAAAAGTTTGAAATATCCAATAAATTTCGTTCCACTTCATGATTGTGTCCCACTTGTTGTTGATTCTTCACAAAAAATTACAGTTTCATATCTTTATGTTTGAAGCCTGAAATGTGGCAAAAGGTCGCAAAGTTCAAGGGGGCCGAATACTTTCGCAAGGCACTGTACACACGAACAATAACACACCACATAAAACAGTGCACTGTTTTTTTGTATTCAGCCGATGAAGGACTTGTAGTCCGAAACGCCCTGATAATTGATTTGTAATCAATTATTCTACCTTTTTAAGTACCTGAAATATCCTTTTCTTTTTTCTTTTTTCTTATTGATCATTTTGGTACACAGCAGTTTTCCTTTTTCTCAAACTTATACATATATATATAGATTTAATCCATCCCTAAATGGCTTCAGTGGAGCCATAAAGTCATCGTTTGATGGCATTGTTCGGATTATAGAAATAGATTGACTATAATAAGAACGTTTACATCTTGTTTTTCTTATCGGCCAGCAGGGATATTTCTGTTCCCCAGTGTTTTCAGGACGAGAATGACGTCTCAGTGGATATATATGCTTGAAAACCGCCATTTCAGTATCATTATCAACCAATTTCCATAATGATCTGTTATTATTTTCAGAATCATCCATCCCAATTTTAATCACATTGTGATACATAAATGATATTTTTTGTGGGCTTGTGAGTAGCAAAGGTAGAATGACATTAAACACACAACATCTGTATAAGACTCGAAATGCTAACAAAACCAAAATGCAGACATCTGGCAAAAAACCAAAAAACCAAACATGAATTCATTGGTTTACCTGCATGCAAATATTTAGATAGATATTGCTACCTCGTTTTCTTTGTTCAGAAAACAGAGAAATATAATCTCCTGAGTTATCAACGTGACCGAAAGAAAACAATGTATATTTACCTGATTGGTCCATTTATGTCAGAGACGGGGGTCATGGAAACACAGGCGGTTCCACTAGAGATATTAAACACAGTGAGGCCAGCGAGGTCTGGAAGGACGGGCTCTGGAGAGAGAATCAGAGAGAGCCTGCAGGTATTACTGCCTCTGTGGCTCTGTTAGCAATGAGTGCAGTGGAGTGAAACTCTTCTAATGGTATACCACAAGCAAGAAACTACTCAATAGATGAACTGCTGCCTATAACTAATCTGTTCTTTTGCTGGTGTTATACTGGAATTTATAACTTGGTCAGGTGGGCATTGAAGTGTTACATTATCTGAGGGCTTTTCCAAATGCAATGTGTCCGAAATGTTTCATTTATGAAACACTTACTTATTGGTAGAGGTGTGCAGGATTTGGATTTGGAGGAGTTACTTTTAAAAAGTACTCCGTTACAGTTACAAGTTACTTCAAAAAAGTTGTAACTAATTACAGTTACAAATAGTTACTTCTCAGGCACAGCTTACATTTTACAGAGATATTTGTTTTTCGGTTTGGTCAGGCTGCTGCTTCAAATGGTCCAGCCTATCAAACTCACTTGTTCACTCCTTTGATGCCAGATGTTATAAAAAGTAAATCTGTGTTACATGTAAGGTTTGACTTTGACTGCTGAAGTGCTTCCTGATTTTTTCACATAGAAAGTAATGCATTACCACATTTCATTATTTGTCTGAAAACCATTGTAGTTACAAGTTACTGAAAAATGTAATCAGATTACAGTAATGAGTTACATGGAATGCGTTACTCCACAACACTGGGAAACCGGAATGGCCAGTCCACAAAAGGATGGGTTATTTTATACAGTGCCTGTTTCTGGCTCTGTCTGCTTTCTACGTGACCATGCCCAGTTGCTCCGCCCGTTTCTCAGTCTGCTTCTGAATCCTGCACATCCTAATAAATAGCAAATGAAAGAGGTTTTTTATACCTGTTATCTTTGTTTCAAACTCACTCCGGGAGGCATGCCCTGCGCCAGCCTCCGTATAGCCTCGGATCTCCAGAGAATAGTTAGTGCCGCTCTTCAATCCTGGGAGGGTGCAGCTCGTCTCTGAAGAGTTCAGGATAAGAGAACTTTCTTCTTGAAATGTTTCGTTATAGTCTCGTTTCCCGGTGTAGTTGAGCTACAGTACGAAACAAAGCACTTTTCATTTTTTACCTTAAAATGGCTCACAGGTGCTAAAGATGTTCAATACAGAATCAAGACAGATAACAGTGTTACCGTATACAGCGCTCCCCTTTATAACGATGTAGTCGGGAGCCATAGTTAAGAGACCGTGCTGTTTATGGTCCGTCTTATAATGAGAATACTAGTGTTAGTGTAATGGCATTATAGGACAAATGGGAGCCACGACCGTACTGCCTTATAACCTGTTCCGCAGTATATATGGCCGCCTTATAAAGGGGGAGCACTGTGTGAAACAGTTGTTGAAAGTTTAGCTTTGCTTTGTAAATATATTGGTATCCCTGAATCAAATCGTCCCATTCTCACATACATAACAAAATATTTTAATGAGACATATATCTTAATCGTAGTATTATGCATTTACTTCCAATTCTCTGTCGGCATATTCAATAGTTATACAAATTATAATAGCTATTGTAATTATGATAATTACTATTCAGTAGATGACACAGTATATCTATGCTAGCAGGTCTTCAGCACAAGTATTACCTCATAATATAGAATTCTTCCATTACACTCGGATAGTGGTTTCCATTGTATTCGTCCTGCGCTGGTATCGGGAAGGCTCTTAATCTCTGGTTTATCTGGGACTATGGGAACAAAACACATGGAAAGGAATCGGTCCACTCACACACACTTATGGATTTTCCAGTGTGTCAGATATATTGGCTACAGCAGAGGATGTAGCCCCTACTTTAACAAAATTGGGGGTTAGGCAGTCAAATCAGCCATTTAATTTGTACTTGAATCCTGTAGTGTAGCTCTCAATGATCATGGACTTATGAACAATGTAAGAGACGTTTAAGACAGACAATGATCTTGACAAACACTTTGTTTGATTTTGCATGCTTTAAACAATTACAACTCACCTGGGAACTTCTTTTTTTAATGTATTGTTTGAGAACTGTTTCTGCTTCATCATAAAGGAATAGTTTTATTCAGCTTTGCAGCTTCTGTAAATGTCATGTATACTATGAGATTGGGGAATCGTGTTATCTGAGCTAATCCAATGTCAGGACCTGGGTTAGCCCTTTTTCCAATCTGGTTTCTCAGTCATATAAATTGATTACTGGACCCAAAACAAAAGGCAGAGCACTGCAGCTGTCAATATGCTGCCCCCTGTGCTGTACTGCACAGGTCATCCTATTGAGAGCTAAACACTGAGAACGACAAATCAAGCTCCAAATTCTTAGTCTGTGCTTTTAATAAGACATGTCGAAACAGCCTGGCTCAAAAATATATCATCAATCTCCAAATTAAACACTGCAAAAGCCAAACACCAAAATATAGGGAAAGCAATGCGCATGC